>NW_027109759.1:130717-136524 GCF_000696795.3 Halyomorpha halys
ATATATATAAATTGTTTAAATTAAATTACTTTTTGGAAGATTGCTGATTAACCGTGTGTATCAATAAATGGTATTTGGTCCGGGTGTGGTCAAATTAAACTCAAATAGTAAATTGGTGTACCATTTGAGTTTAATTAGACCGCACCCGGACCAAATTCCATTTGTAAATTACTTTTTATAGGAAAAAATAAAAGTATAAAGACATAATTTTAAATATTCTCAAATAAATTCCCCCTAAATAAGAACATAAACCCTAACACACAACAGTTCCTAATAGTGCTGCAATACAATAATACATATAAGAGTCTTAATCTGTTTTATTTTTCAAGGAAGTAAATAAAAAATAATAAACATATTGATCATAATCACAATTTTTATAGAAAGTAAAAAGATGAAAAGAGATTATAGAAATGATTTACTAAAATAAAAAAACATGGACATAACCTCATGATCACCCCATGTTAAATAGTGATTGTTAAGCCACACTACTATGGCGAATATCATTGAAGGTGCCCTTTACATGTGTCAATATTGTATCAGTTAAGCTTCCCTTTTAATAGAGAAAATTATTGATGAGGTCCATTGTGTGTGTTTAAATTATATCGGATACAATTTAACTTTCTCTAAAGTCAATGCTCTTTATTTCCTAAGTTTTTCTTTCTTTTTTTTTTTCTCTATGTTCAAATTATAATGTATAATATAATTAATTAATACTTTTGATATTTATTATAGTTAATTATCAAACAATGCTAACAGCTTATAAGAATTATCAAAAGAAAGTTTTAATCTATACCTGATATCCACCCCAAAACTTTCCAATAACTGATCTAATATTGCTTAATACACTCATACATAGGATCATATTGACACCTCTACCTCTTCAATGATATTAAAAATCAAATAATTTTTATTTCAACTAATTTTATTCACGTAAATATTGGTATTTTAAATTTAAAACTTTTACTGTCTCATTGATTGCTACCTTAAAATTCATCTAGATATTTAGTGATTTGGTGGCTGGAAAACAACACAATTGAACTTTTTATCAATCTAGTGATATATTAGCTAAATTCTGAAGCAGATGAAATATAAAAAAACATGGTGTTAAATATTATATAAAATTTGTTCAGTTAATTAGTTTTAAATAATTTTATTTTAAGATGTAAGGTGAAAAATAAACTTCCTAGGAAATAAAATCAATAATAATTAAATTTCCACATAATTCGATTGAAATAAATTGAAAAAAATGTAAAATAATTGATAATTGAAACATGCATTCATAAATTCAGTAGTAATATAAATGAAGGATGAATAACAAAAAACAGTTAAGTAAAACATTATGATTATTGAGAAAAAAATTTCGTCTTCATGACTGAATTAATTCACTTCCACATTTTAATTAATCAATTATTTTAGCGAAATACACAATATAAAATAGTGGATATGAAATATATGGGAGTGTTAACTTGAAAATAAAAATTGTTAACTATTCTGGTTTTTGTAATTGATCCCTCAATCATATAACCAAATGCACATTTTACATCCTTAGAGGTCTTATAAAAAAAAAAAAAAATCAAACATATATAAATGGAATAATAATTTAAACAGACTTTTAATAATCCTAATCAGATAATAGAGGTTATCTGTAGCTAACTAAAAATTCTTAAACAGATTGGTTAGATACACACCATTGCCAATACCAATTCATGCTGTTAACTCGACTACAATAGAAAAAGTTGAAATAATACGCAAGCACAAGGCAGAAACTAAAAATTAACCGTGCAAATTATCATTTAACTAATATATTCAAAAGTTTTTCATTAATTTACCTGTTATATGAAGGAAGAGCAAAAGTCTTGCAGAAACATGCTAAGGAGAACTTTGAAGTTTTCACAGTTAATAAATTTTTGTCTCAAGGTATTTTACCACAGCCAATTATTATATATGTATGTTTAGTTAATGGTACCCTTCATCGGAACAGTGTATAATCAAATCATTCACAGTTAAAAGCCTTCTAAAATAAATTAGTCAGAAATAATTAATCAAGCCTTTTATTGATATATGATCATAATCTGGCTCTTCTCATTAAAATATTATACTAGATTAATCTTAGTTGATGTTACATCATATCTTCTATGGTCAAACTAATCTGACTGTTAATACTTAAAGAAATTAAATGAACATTTGAAGATAATTAATGCCTGAGACGGAGAGCATAAACTACCCGAGACCTTCCAAGATCTTTTCTAAATTAGTTAAATTTAGGAATATGGTCCCTTTATTGCATGAGGTCAAATGAATGACTTCTTGAATGAAAAAAAAAAACACCTTAAATTAAGGTAATTATGTACAACATTTTCCTATAAATTCGGTAAGCTTTATTTGTTGCGAGATATTATTTAGCTTTTAATACATTTTTCAAGAAAAAAAATTTTTTTCTTACTTTCAAGATTATATTTTTTATTTACTCAAATTTCCCCCAGAAACTTCAAATTAAACTGAGAAAATTTATTATTTTTAATTGCCATTTAAAATAAAATAGGAAAGTCTAAATAGAAAAAAAAAAAAATTTAAAAATGATTGGTAAATAAAAATTGGGTAAAAAAAGTTCAAACCTATAAACGGGAGCATTGGCCAAATTTAGCGAGTTTTCATTTAAATTTTAGTTGCATTACACGATCAATCTGTGAATGCCTATTACAAAAACTTGTCATTATTTTCCGATTCATTAAATTAAAGATAAGCATCCCTTGTATACATATTATAAAAGACTATATAAATGGAAAAAACATTAGTGATTATCTATTACATAAGAAGTTTAACTAAAAGACATCTAAATGCAGCTGGCACTAAAGCTCAACTGGCTCCAGGTTATTAGGTGAAATAAAATTAGTTTAAAGTACATATTATATTATTACTGTTAGAAAAATATTGATCAATACCATTGTTATTATACTATTATTATCCCAATTGTTAATAAATTTTATCAAGTTAACATGCACTTAATCATTTACCTTGATATGTTCGGCCACCATGGCTAGTAGGAGTTCCATAATCATAGTTGTCACCACCACAACACTCTCTTAGATACAACTAACACAAATAATAAGTAAATACAAATAAAATTGAAATAATTTATCAAAATAAAATAAAACTAATCTCTGAAATAAAAAAAACACAAAAAAAAAAAACAACTGGAGATGAAAACATAATAAGGTCAGACGAAACTCCTATAAGTTGGTTGTCTTCGTGGAATTGTGAGAATTAAACAATCGTTCTCAAACAAAATTTATTTTGAACATAATTACAAGTATATATATATATATATATATATATTACTCAAGACCTTAACGAGCTAATATCAACTAACATGATTTATTTAGAGCGAACATTTGATAGAAACCATTGTTTTAATTTTTTGTAAGGCGTTGTCCATTAGGGAATAAAGAAGTGCAGCATGGTATAGTACCATTTTTGAATAAGTAACAAACTGCGGGAGATCTTGGGTTTAGATATAATTGACCCAACTCAGCAATATTCGTACCTCTTATATCTGGGGCACATTACCTAGAGTCACAATGAAACTGAGTTTTTCTGTACGAAAATTTCAAAAGTATATATTTAATTTTTTCTAGATCCATTAAAAAAAAAAATTAATGAGGTTAATTAGCACCAAAATGATGTTTAATTTCATAAACATGCTAAATTTTTAATTGTCTTTTTCTGCTGCACTATTGTATGAAAAAACATTTCTTCATCAGATTTTATCTTTGAATGCTGAATATCAAATGACCAGAATGATAAGAACGGCGCTCCACTATGCCTCTTAACTGAGTTGAAGGTTTTAATGGGGTATTTTTCAAGAAAAAGAAACAAAATAATCAAAACAATCTAAGCTTTGCCACATAATAAAATACTAGTTAGTCGGAACTATTTAGGATTTCGAGATAATATATAGCTGTAAAATGTGGAATAAATGAGTTTCCAAAAATCCCAGAATAAGATTCGTTTATATAATTATAAAAACATTAAGATATGTTTTTTCTTATTTCCGTCAGAATCAAGAAAAATTTATTTTGTATAGACCCATATTGTAGATCTAAAAAAAAAAAATAAGTAATGGGGTTCAACTACAAGATATTGACCAAATCCTCTCCTTACACATTCCAAAGAAAAAATTTTAATCCAAGTAAAAGTATGACACCATTAGAAAAAATATATATAATTTTTTGCAGTTTTAAGATTATGCTGATAAAATAACTTAGTGGTTACGAAAATCCTAATTCCATAATAAATCGTAATTATAGTAAAATGCTCAAAATTAGAACCGTTAAAGTAAGTAAATGGCTAAAAAGGACTTTTTGAAATGAATAAATAAAATTTTAAATCTAACATAAAGTTCTTTTGGATTAATCTGATATCTCTAACTAGTTGAGGTCACTATCTTTTAGTTCAGAGACTAATTGTGCAGAAAATGGAAGAAAAAAATTGAAAGGGGACAACAGGTAATACCAAAGCAATTAGAATCTCAGCCTTTCATAGCTGTAAAATAAACAAGATAAAAAAAAAAATAAATAAAAAAAATCATTTTAGGTTTAAGAAAAAGAATAAAAATGTAAGAAAAAAAATCATGAATTTCAATTGACTACTTAAAAATTTTCAAGCCTTCATAAACACAATTTTTTTTTTAAAAACATGCTAACAATATATAACCTATTTTGTAGAATTAGAATAATAAAATTGAAATGAACTAAACATAATGTGTACCAAACTAACAATAAAAAAAACTGTGAAAAATTGTGGACATGCACGTAAGACGATAATCGAGCTTTAGAGCTAACTTACTTGTAAATCTGGAGCCATACTCAAGTCACCTCCGTTCCACATGTTCTGATCCTCTCTGAACAAGGAATTAGTCAATTCCATCGACAGTCGCTTTTTGTAGTCTTGAGGCTTGTCTTCGGACATTCTGAATAACACTGCAGCTGCATATGTCGCTGCAAAATAATTTTAAAATTACTGATTACTTTTTTCTTAACATATAAAATTGAATAAATGAAAGATAAACTAATGATTTATTTCAACTTGAACAGCTTTGATAAAGCACTACAAAGTGGGGCGAAACGTCAGCAAACAAAAAAAAAATTTTTTTTTCTTTTTCGGCCAAGACTCCCTTTGGAGACCTAGAGTGTACAAAAAATTTGTTAACTATTTTTTTATTCCTTTTTTTACTGTTTTTAAAATTAATATTGCATTACATTATGCGGAAGAAGGGGGCAAAATTTCCGAGAATAAAATAAATATATTTAATGATGAGAAGATGGGAGGGCGGTCAGATAATAACACAAATAAGCTTTTTCAACCCTAACTATCTCCTCCTCATGAACAAATATATTTGTTAAAAATATATTATGAAACTATTATTTATAAGGTAATTAGTTGAACATATATATTACTGAAATAAGATGATTCAGGTGACGGTTAAAAAAAGGGTACATAAATAGTAAATGAATAGCTTTAATTACAATTTGAGTACATTTTACGACTGCCACCAACCAGACCAGTTTTCTTCAATAAACTTATTTATTGTATTTTCTTTTTTTTTTTTTTTAACATGGAAGGTTAATAAAATTTAAATAATATTATTTCAAAATTTTTTGAGACAAGGTAATTATTTATTAAATAAAACCACAAATTGTATCCAATACTGTCTCAACACTTTATTTCTTATTAGTCCAACGTTTCGGCTATTCCAGCCATCTTCAAGGACATCTAAATATTCAACAGCTTATATTATATCTTTATTT
>NW_027109759.1:139789-162069 GCF_000696795.3 Halyomorpha halys
GTATTAAAGGTATGTTATATTATATAGTGAATAATGATGGTTATAAATGTTTAAAAATAAAGATATAATATAAGCTGTTGAATATTTAGATGTCCTTGAAGATGGCTGGAATAGCCGAAACGTTAGACTAATAAGAAATAAAGTGTTGAGACAGTATTGGATACAATTTGTGGTTTTATTTAATAGTTAATAAAGTTGTTAAACCAAATCCAAAGAGGTACATATCTAAAATATGTAATCCTGAGTTTTGTAGAATTTTAAGATGATTTTCTATTGTCTTTGCAACACCAAAAAGATCTAATTAAATTAACAAAAAAAATCAATTGACATAACCAAAATTTGCTGCTATCTTAAATCTGCAACTCTGGTTGCAACACCATTCAATTCAAAACCATTCAAACACAAAAATTTTCATATACACCACACTTTGGGATAGCAACAACAAAATGATAGTATAAATAAAGAGCCAAGGTGAGAAAAAATGGCACTTACCAACTCCTTCATTGCGGGAGTGGAGCAGCTCAGTAAGTGGTGCCGTCGCCCCCTCTTGCTCGATCAGTTCGGCACCCTCTTTGTCCTGGGCCAGTTCACAGAGCACACCAGCAGCTACCCGCTGTATGTTCTCAATCTCATTAAAGAGAAGCTGGACGAAGATCGGAATGACCAGCTGACCCCTGATGATAGCTCTGTTGTGGCTCTCCCTGGCTAATATATGAAGAGCTCCAACAGTACCCTCCACTATTTCCTCCATTCTAACACCATCGGCATATATTCCACCTGATTGGGTTCCACCGCTTGTAACACTGGTTCGCTATAAAAGCAAATAAACAATGTATTATATCAGAAGAATGTTTCTGAGAATAAAATAAAAGGAAATTTGTTTTGGAACATCAAATGTGTACATTAATTTTTTAAAAAATGCCCATCAAATTAAAGAATTTTAAAGACCGTAGACTTTAAAAGTATAATTTATTTATTCCATGGGTTTGCCATTCGAACTAGCTTCACTTCATTGTCTCAAACATGCTAACATGATGCCTTATTACTTTTGGACACCATAACCTCTAAGCCTTAGCATACCCTCATTAATAATAGAATAATTGACCTTCCAATTATGACATCTGCATAGACAAAGTACTTGTGTCATCTGATTAAAAATATTTCCATTTCTAAATAATCCAGTTCATTTATGGCTGCCTAAAAGCTAAGTTTAAAAGGATTGCAAGAGGATCTCTTTATGGAAACAACAATTGTTAACTACTCTTTTAGTACCAAAAGCTCATTTTGTAAATTGACAAGCTATACAGTTTGGACAATTTACCCAACAACACATATCTATCATTGTCGACACAATGTGCATTAGCTTCAACAGTAATATTCTGGCTAGAAGAATATTCTAGTTTCATTGTTTCATCTTAAATCTTCCAGTTCTTTTATTTTGTGAATTTTATAATTGGATTTTTTAAGCTTGTTTTTTTAACAGTTTTCCAGCATCAGAGTATTCACTTAACCAATATGTCTGACTAACCATCTAGGTCCTTTTTTTTTTACTTTTCTTTACTGCCTGTGCTCACTCTTGACTAACCAAAAATTTCTGAGGGATTTATCTGCAAGTCATGCACATTTATATGTACCAACTTTTAAATTTTTCTAACCAAATTTGTATGCATCATTTCTTCTGCTAGTATATTTTTTACTTCTTCTTAATCCAAATTAGTATATATCAGAGGAGGCCAACTTTTCTGTATAGAAGATCTACTTTTATCATATAAGTGTGTCACGATAGACTTGTTGTCATAGGTGTAGTCTAAAAATTTTTAGATCAACTGCAATGAATAGGTTGTATTTGTTCGTAAATATGAAAAACGATGTTGTTATAAACCTGCACGGTAAGGCTTATTTTTGCCAGGAAAATGTATCATTATCATAAAAGAATATATGACTTATGAATGGAATCTGGTCCGGGTGTGGTAAAAAAAAACTCAAATAGTAGATAATTATACTATTTGAGTTTTTTTTTTACCGCACCCGGACCATATTCCATTCATCTGTACACACGGTCAATCAATAATCTTCCAATATATGACTTACTTTTGGCAAAAACTCACATCCAGGGGAATTAAAAAAACATGGATAATTAATAATTTTTGATCCAAATGAAATATGTCAGAAATTATTGCTTAAGAGTTTTGTTTACAACAATCGGTTTAAAGTCCATGGTACACAGAATTCAACCACGGACATTGTGAGCAATCGACGATCGACCCAAATTGGGATCAAGATTCAACTTGCGGGCCACCCCTAGTATATATCATTCATTTTGCTGGAATGTTTCTTACTCTGACTGTCACAAACTGTTTTTTGTTTCCCTTTTCTTCTCAGAGCTAAGTTTAATTTACATCAGATCCTCTTCATAACCTCTCATCTCTGGGTATTAAAATATCTACTTCATAATAACACATAATTTATCTGGTTCACTGAAGTGCAACTAGACGAATAAGTTTGTTCTTATGGAATGTCAATATAGACAGAGAAGCTGCAAAATTAATCATTCTCATTTGCTGAATTGTGCAAGTTGTATTTTATGATTGTGGGCATTGATTCAACTTCATTCTCCAGTTTAAAATTTTGCAAGTACTAATACACACAAAATATATAAATTATAAATACAAAAATGAATAATTATTATGAAAAACAAAACATGCACTATGGTTATTGGTCCACCATACCCTTTGAGTATCCTGGAAAGCACGCATGAGAAGCCTGATGAGGTGGTGTATAGCACCATGATCTCTGAGAGGTGCATGATTGGCCTGGCAAAGAGCGAGGTTCCTTATCAGTCCAATCACGGCTTTCACTAACGGCCAACGTGATGGTGGGTGTAACAATTTAACAATAACCTGAAGACCGTAGTTGAGCCGAACAGCATTTTGTGCCATTTCGCTGTCAGGGTGTCTAGATGTCAAATGTCTCAGTGCACATACCTACAGAAATCATAAGAGTCAAATAAACAAAATAAACTAAAACTTATAATGTATTACATTACCTGATGGATGTTGTAGATTAGTCCAACTGAAGATAAATGGAAAGATTTAAAGTATTGTCAACCAATTATCAATTTTTTATAATGAATCTTCTAATTAATACAGTATACTTGCAAAAACATAATAGATAAAAGAAATACAAAATCGGTTTGAGTTAAGTTCATTTAAGATAACACAGCTGAAATTTTGAATTGTAGACCAAATATTTTTATTTCCGATAAAGGTAGCTTAGAGGAAAAAAAACACAAGTATATTTTCATAAATGCAAAATTTAATTTCCAGTAACTCCAAAAACACTGACATACAGAACAACTGTATGAAAAAGCAACATAAAAACTTTCAATAAAACAATAAGAAATGTAACAGCACTGAATCATAAACCCTAACTGACTGGTGGATAATGGTTGAAGAGCCACGGGATCTTGAAAGATATTAGAGTAAAAATTATATAAATACAGCAGACTCTCACTAATCTGAAACAATTAAAATTAAGGGGGGTCAAATTAGTGAAAAATTCGGTTCACTAGGCAGGGAAAAAAGGTCATTTCATCAATAACAAATCTATTTATCATTAATACAATTTCATAATGAAGATTAATTTAGTGAAAAGGTTAATTATATCCGCAGATAAAGAAACTGAGAAAATAAACATGCTTCCAAAATTCAATACATAGCTTGAATTTTATTTTAAATAAAACAAATTTAACAACAGTTAAACTTCAAATTGGGAGTTGTAAGTTTACAAAGTTATTTATTGGACACTGATATTAAATAAAATAATATTATATTTACGTACTTAAAAAATATACAATTATTTTTTACAAATGTGAATTATTTACACAATTCATAAATATCTAACTATGAACAGAATTTCCATCGAACATCTATCAACAGAATTTTATGAAACTTGTTTTATTTTTCGTAATCCTTTCTAAAATATTCAAATATTCGTTTATAAAATAATCTAAAGTTTCCAGGTTTTTTTTATTTTCCAAATTTCGACTGATCAAACAAAATTTACTCGAGACAATACTAATTTTTACCCAAGACATACATCAAATTCAGGTTTCCAGGTTTTTTATCTAGGTTTCCAGGTTTTTTTCTAATTCTTTGGCGTTTATCAGAAAAAAAAATTCCCTGACTTTTCTAGGTATAGACATCCTGAATGTACTACATATAAAATCAAATCTTCAATATTTTTTTTTAAAGGGTAGTTCAGATTACCGAAAGTCCACAGTACACATGAGAAACCTTTGACTAATAAATTTAATATTTTGGGTATTACTGATTAATATTGTTAATTTATTAATATTTATAATAATAATATTAATGAATTAATAATTGAGCAATAGAAGTAAATAGCTCATACCCTCCCTCTCTCTCTTCAGCTTGAAGAAATAATATATCATTAAAAATTCTATTAATTCTCAACTAAAACTAAACAGACCTTTAAGAAACGAGTTACACTTAGCAGCTGTTGGGTGCTTCATCCTACCCTTCTATTAATTCTCTTATTTCTCAATTGAATAAGAATTCCAATAGAAAAGGGAAAAAAATTGTGTAACTGAAAATCCTAACCATCAAAAATTTAAAGAATATGTTTCAAGATGAAGATAGTATGCTAAAGTTGTACTTACAGCTGGTTCTGTAATTTCTTCCCTGTCTCCGGCAGTCACAATAGTCCTGACGAGAGCGTCTACGCCACCAACTTGGCAAACTGTGACCTTGTTTCTCTGGTTATTGCAAGTCAGATTGGAAAGAATCCCAGCAGCGCACGTGACCATGTTGACATCTGCAGAACCTAGCAACTGGACGAGGGACTGCAAGAGGCCTTCGAGGCCATCTACTTTGGTACCTGCATCAGAGAGGTTCCTCAAGGTCCACAAGCAATTTTGGACCAATCGTTGCGATGGGTGACCCAGATGCATAGCTAATGCTTGCATACCTCCAGCTTCGACAATAGCAGGTTTGTTGCTCGAACAAACAGACAAAACTAGAAACAGAAATAATTTTAAAAACAGGAAATGAGTTTTACGAAATGTTTTCATATAGTGAATATGACTGTAAATTATAGATAAAAGGTATTATTATCAAGGAATGTTCAACGATAAATAAGATTTTCATCTAATCTGTTTAAATAAATCACTATGAGCATCCTTGTCAACAGAAGATACTGATAGTTCCTCCCATGGAGCTTGATTGATTTCAAGAACATGGATAATCAATAATTTTGAATCCAACATTTCTTTCAGAGCTACGATCTATCACACTTTATTTATTATTCCGATTCGATTCACTCTTAACTGGAAGAAAATTGATTTCGCGATGTCGGCTGGCTGAGAATTCATAAACTTAACAATTATACTTACAAGATATTAGCAATCAATTATAAATTTTTAGATGAAACAGACACTTAATTATTGATATTTTATTAATGGATTAATTTTACCTTTTAGAACACGAGATGTAGTCCAGAGTAACTTTTCATAATCATAACTCCTCATAATTCTGACAAGCTCGATGGGCCCTTGAGAAGCAAGAATAATTAGTTTGCTCTCTTGGTTTCCATAAGCAAGGATTTGAAGACAATCTGTAACGATTGCCAAAAATTTGACATTGTTCCTCTGAAGAAGTGCGACCATTTTCTGTAAACCACCAGCAAGACGAACGGCCATTTTACTTCCTTCTTGATGGAGTAAAAGATTGTGGAGTGTTGTGATCGCATAGAACAATACTGATTCAACTGGAGAGCTGAAAAATTATTAATATGGAATCAGGCATAAGAATATTATATTCTTAAGAAAACATATACATTTAGAAAAAATATCATTTGAATGATGAGAGTGCAAATGATACAAACCTTAAAAGTTTCACAAGCGCAGGAATACCACCACTTTTGAAAATAGCCAAGAGACCCTGCCTGTGATGAGACAAATTATGTAATGTTCCTACAGCCCCTTTGGTCGTTTCCAGGTCATTACTATTCGAAATAGCTCTCACTAAGGCAATAACCATCTAAGAAAAAAAACAGAAATCATTAATAACTAATGGTACCACTAATATATACTAACAAAATATTTCCACTTTTTTGGGGGAGAAGGGGGGGGCTCAAGTCCTCCACATTTGAGGACCTATACAGCCCCCGAGTGGAAATGTCAAGATTCATTTCTCAAATCCGTCAAGAAATAAATATTGACTAGCTCAGGTGGGAATCGAACCCACAACCTTCTGAACCAAGCGCTCTGGGACCCTCGCCCCCGCCTGCTCAGCTATCAGGTTCTCATTTTTCCACTTGCTCATTATAAGGACAAATCCAAATTCAAATAGAAAGCTGATATAAAAGATACTTTAAAGTATAGTAAAGAAAAATACATAAATATATAAGAAATGTCCACTTTGTCTTAATTTGAAACATTTATTACACAACAGATATAGCATAAATGCTAATATTTGAATCTGTCTTTTATCTTAAAATGTCCTTCCCTTCAAAATCACAAAATATCATCTATAATTTAAAAAATAAAATTATAAGTCTTATTAACATTAGGAATTTAAATACCTGAGAGTTATTCATAATGGCATGTCTTGAAGCTTCTTTCTTTGACAACTGGTGCACCATCATCGCAGCCTGTGACACAACTACCTGGTCCTCATCATTCATAAGTTTCACCAATTCAGGAATAGCCCGAGTGGCTAGGTCAGCATCATCCTAAAAAGAAAATTACTTTAAGAATTATTGTCATAAATTTAGAAAAGAGTAGTTAAGTAGAAAAAGATTCAAGTCAAGCCAAAATTACTGCTGTCGTTTCTATATGCTAAAGGAGTAAGGAGGAATGTAGTATGAACGTTTAATTAAAATAGACTATTCTATAACCGGTCAAGTCCATTATCAAATCATTAATTTTTCAATGACAGTTTCACATTAGATTACCAAGAGGTAAAATAACTTCTTCCAAAATTAGTTAATTAACATGTAATTTAATAGTTTTAGGAAGAAAGCCTCATTTACAGTCATACTTTTTTGCTCTCACCTTTAATTACTTCAATTTAAGTTTGTTTAAGTAAAAAAAAAGTGATAAACTTTAATTGTTTAACCTGATGTCGAATTAATAATAACTTCATTAGTCTTTTAAAATAAATATCAAGTTATCTAAAGCAAATCAGGAATTTCATTACTACTGTAAAATGAACCCAACTTTAATCCTATAAATCAAACTTCAGATACAGTGAACTGCGGTATACAGAAAATGTGTTAATCTTAGTGTAATAAATCTCCGGGGGTTTTGGAAAATATAAAAGAATTATTTCTTTAACTCAGAAAAATACTAAGATATAAAATTATAATATTTGTTTGATTTTTAAAAATAAAATAACTTATTACCTGATAATTTATTAGATTAACCACAGCATGCTTAAGCATCTGGCTTGGTTCAGTGAGACGTTGAACAGCAGTTGCTTGACTTGTGTCAAATTGTGTTGATGGGATTTCAATTCCTTCTTCTAAAGTTTCAGGAAACATGGCTGCTCTAACCCTCTGAGATCTAGTTTGAGCCAGCTGTTGGTTCATTTCTGTATTGGGAAATGAGATCTTCAAATTTCAATGAAAACAAAATAAATAAAGCAATAAATGGATAGCTTGAAGTAACTCTATTTGAGATCAAGAGTTTAAGAATCAGAAAAAACAAATTATTAATAACTCAACTCATCCCTAGGACGGCCAATATTATTGAACATGTTGTGTATATCCTACGTGTCAAAATTAAAGTTACCATATACCCATTAGGCGGGTGACATGTTAACAAAATTAGATATTCATCCAATTGCTATGTACTGTCTCAGGGTTTAGTCGAGATGCCAGGATAATCGCTGAAGGTAATTATCCAAAAATAAGTTAATTAATTCATTTATATTGAGTCCTACATAACTATTATTATATTTGGATTCTTTTCCAAAGGCTTCTCATGTGTTTGCCAATTTACCAATTGGTAAACACATAGGAAAACACATACCTTTATATTTATAAAATGTTGTTACCATTAATTATACAATATAATAAGGGGTGGTATTGTGTAATATAGTAGTAATTAAACTACATAAAGGAACTAAGTTTTTATTTACAATGATGTTATTAAAATGATTGAAATGATTTAGATAACTGGTTTGCCATAAAATATTGAATTACATTATGAATTGTTACCTAATATATCTTAATAGCTTCTGCTTTGGATAGTTCATGTTGTGGATGTGTCTTTGCTGTGAGTGCTGTTGTACCCATCGGTGACATCTAATCGGTGAACTTCTATTTCTGAAGAGCCCTTCTTAGGACTCCTCCAAGTCCATGCTCTTCTCTAGCCGGTCTTCTTACTTCTGCGTCTTCGTCTTCAATCCCCTTTTCTCCAGGTCTAGTTGTCCTACCCCTTTTCTCCCACCTCCCCTTAGAGGCGTTACCTTTTTATGAATGTAATTCCTCATTGGCCATAGGTGACAGAACGCCCCCTAGGTGTTCGTCCCCCCCTAGGCCCGAGAGGGGGTGGGAAAGTTTGACATGTTTAAGAAGGGTTTGTACCTGTTTAATTGGCTTTTGATCCTTCGGCAAAAACTGTGGTATAAATATCTTAAAAGCTCTTATACGGGACCCCTGAGGCAAATAAACATAGGTGTGTTTGTATATACACAGGGCCACTGTGAAAGGTCACTTGAAAAATATCCTACCTTGGCCAGGTATCGCAACATATGGTGAAAAACCTTAATACTATAAAGAATCATTAAAATGTCAATACAAATCACAATAATACTGACCATTTACAGGGTGATGCGACTTCCCTGAAAGAAGTTCCAGAAAAAAAAAGCTAATAATATTATAGTTAGGGATAGGATTTTTATGTTTTCACATATTTTTACCTGACCATGATATCTGCGATTCCTTACAAACTAAAGATGTTTCAAGATATTTCTGGCTAAAAGAACCCATTTATATTTTACATATTTTAAAATATTTGGCCTTTTTTACATATTTTGTTGTAAATCACATATTTTCTGAAATATTTGTTATTTTTAACATATTCTTCGCAGCAACTACATAAAATTCAAAAGAACGCAAGATAGTTAAAGGTGAAATTTATCATTTATCATAAATAGTGCATAAAAAATCTATGTCTTCTTTGAACACAAATTAAATGCAGTGACAATAATAAACTTTCACACAGAATTACATTGAGAATTCCACAGAATCAATATAAAGAGCAAGGGTCTTATTCCTGTGGCATTTACCTAGAATTTGTTTGTTTACTCTTTAATCCATTTCTCTGTTTCTTTCTTCCCTCCTCAGATTCCACAGGTACCAATACTATGTATTTAGATTTGTGCCGAGAATTTGTCAAAAAAATGGGCAGACATTCCTATTTACAAAATTAGCAATCCGGACTTAAAAACCTTTCTTGAGAAATACACATGCCGAGTAATGCCATATGAAAGCATTTTAAGAAAAAATTATATACGAGGAGACTTTAACGGAAATTCAGAAAGCAATTTCGGAAGGGCCGATTTGGATTTCTGGGGACGAGAGTACGGATATGGAGGGCGTTATATTGGAAACATAATCGTTGGCAGACTAAGTGTCGAATCACCTTCAAAATCCTATTTGCTGAATTGTGAAATCCTCGAAAAATGTAACCATGAAACGATTGCAAGATTTGTCAACCAATCTACGACTGTTCTTTGGCCTATGGGCATCACCCATGGTAAAGTTGTGTTGTTTTTGTCAGATGCGGCACCTTACATGAATAAAGCAGGTAATGCCCTTAAAGTTCTTTATCCTAACATAGTTCATTTGACCTGCCTGGCAAATACATTTCATGTCCAAATGTAGATAAAGTAAAAAAAAAATTTTGAAGGGTCCCAGTCGTATTACTATTTTTAAAGAAACACATCCTGACTTAGCTTTACCACTGGAACACGATGAGGCACCTGGCTTGATGGAGCCCAATATTATTGTTTAAATTTTTAAAAAAATAAATACATAATATCAAAACTTAATGTTGATGCCACTGCAGTAGAGAAAGCGAACAACTTGTTAACAATTAACTCAATAAAGACTGATTTGGTTACATATGTGCAAACGTGTTATTTTTATCCAACACAATTACAAAATTAGAAGAAAAGGAGCTTCCACTGACGCAAAATTTAAAGACTGTGAACGAAGCAATAGAAAGGCTGGAAAATATTGGTGGTGAAAATGGAGAAGTCATAAAGAAAAAAGTACAGGATGTATTAAAAAATCATTCAGTCCATCGGAACCATTCTCCTCAGAACAAATGGTGACAATGCCGCCTAGGTGATGCAGAATACCGAACTAGATGCAATGGAAATAGCTTAATTTAAGTATGCCCCTATAACATCAGTAGATGTTGAAAGATTTTTTAGCCGGTACAAGTCCATTCTGCGGTCAAACCGACGAAGATTTTTATTTGAAAATTTAAAAATGCATTTAATCTGCAATAATTTTGTAACCAATCCTGCTGAATAATTGATTCCTTCCAAAATTTTAAATATTTTTCTAAAGTTTTTTTCTTTTTAATATGGATTATTCTTTATTTCCGTTTATAATTCATTCTGAGTAATTGCTAATCAATTAGTTTAATTACAATTACTAATTAATGTCTTATTATTGAACAGCTGTTTTCTCATTTCTCAAGTTCATTTTTTTGTACATATTTTAACATAATTTCTTTAAAATATTATTCATATAATATATAATAAATTATGTATCTTTTTTTAAGTTATGAAGTTACTAATTAATTAGTAATTTATATTGTTGAATAATATAAAATTTATAAATACATATTATTTACATATTTTTTTTTAATATTTGACAATTTATTAGCACATATTTATGTTCACATTTCGGATTTTTTAGCACATAAAAATCCTATCCCTAATTAACTAATAATTTATTTTAACAATTCGAGAAGACTTATGAATAACAAGTTCAAACAAAAGTCTAAAATATTATAATAACTATTCAAGTTATTTCAATGATATTATCAATTCCTAACTCACCGTCCACTTGTTCCTGTGTGAAACCCTGAAATCCTTGATCGAGATCCAACATAAGGGTGTCACCATCAAGATCCTCTTCCTTCCCTGAGAGAGAAGGTGCTTGTGTATTAGAACCGGAATGAATTCCAGAATCTAAATAGCAGCTTTGCTGCCACAGTAGGGTTTGCTGATCTTTGACGGAAGAACCCATTGGCAGGTCTCCGTAGTTGCTATGTGACACTGAAAATAAAATTAGCAGTATACAGTTAATACAACTAGATAACAAAATAAATTGTATAAATGTCAAACAATTCATCAACATTGAATTATTAAAACTTTCTTTTTTAATTCTTTGATTAGGCGCTAAAAATAAGGAATATTTATTTAAATCAAATTAATTATTCTATTTATTTTACTTAAACCTCTAAGTTTAGGTTTTGTGAGAAAGCAGAGAAGGGTGAGCTTCACTGTTCTGATAGTGGCAATTGGTGCACAGGGCTTGAAATTCTGGCAGTAGGTAAGCTAATACGGCAAACGGTAGGTTTTCCCAATCAAAAAACATCAGAGAAGAACTTTTCTTTGTCTTGATTTTCAGTCTGAAAATTCTAGCAACTACAATCTTTCCTTATTCCCTTCAGTTTTGTAAAACTCATTTCCTATTTTTTCTATAAAATGTTATAAATTGATGTGCTCTGTACGGATGGTCTCAATTATTGTGGCTTTTGGAGTATTTGGGCCTAAATGAGAACTACACCTTTATTTTCTTGCTATAATGCCCAACATGAACTATTTGATTCCTTTATTACGGGATGCTGGATTATTTATTTTTCTAGTGGTTTTAAAACAATCATTGGATTGGTTACAAAGGCAAATTTTCAGAGAGCAGAGCAAAAGAACTTTTTTTGATGTGTTGGCCTTTCCAGTGAAGACGGATCAAGCTCTTGGAAGCTTATAAGGTAACTCTTAGCTATCAGTTACAACTGAACATCCCACATAGCTGTTCTTGAGCTTTGATACATGGGTTTAAAAGATCCTATAATTCTTATATTCATATAATAATAGCAAAAAGATTGAATTTCTTCAGAAAATAACATTTGTTCGGAGGTAGACGCAATAGATTTATTAACAGGATAAACTATAATTAAAAAGACCTAACAATAAGTTGATCTTAATAAAAAACTGGAAACATAGGTTTTTGTACAACTGATATAAATTC
Source organism: Halyomorpha halys (assembly GCF_000696795.3). Taxonomy (NCBI): domain Eukaryota; kingdom Metazoa; phylum Arthropoda; class Insecta; order Hemiptera; family Pentatomidae; genus Halyomorpha; species Halyomorpha halys. The sequence continues at coordinate 152,087 of NW_027109759.1, forward strand.
TGTTTTGTTCTTTATGAATCTGTTTTTAGTTTGTTCTTTTTTGAATTCTGTTTTTAGTTTGTTCTTTTATGAATTCTATTTTTAGTTAGATCTTAATTTGAGAACAAATCAAATTATATTAAGTTGTTAAAAAAATAAACAATGAAAACTAATTTTTTTGTGGTCAATTAGAATAAATAATAAAATCTTATACATATTATGTTGAATGATTCTTATATAAATGTCAACAATAATCAATCTTCTTGCCGATGTTTGTTCATCAATGCAATAGCTATAAGCTACTTCCTAATAATTTAGTATTCGCTAAGATGTCTAAATGTGATTTCAGAACTTTATAACCTCAGAATAATTACCAAAGTAACCTTAGAGTTTTAGTTACCAGAATAATTTAAGGAGTTTAAGGTACTGGGTGAAAGTACACTGTTTAAAACCAGTTGAAAAAGTTTTCTAATTGAGATTTCTGTCGTGAAGACAAGGAAGGTTAGGAAGAACTTATTCTCTCAAAGATAATATCTACCAACTTAGGATCTAGGATACTTCCATTGGTTAGCTACCTGGTGGTGGAGAGGGAGTACCAAAATATCATTACATAAAAAATTAAGACTATGGATATGAGAATCTTTCTCTTCCATATCTCTAAATAGTAACTAATCACATAACCTTCTCGGAAATCCGGCCCAATTTTATTTAAAAACAAAATAAAATAAACTTACATGACCAATAAGCTTTAAAAAATACATTTCTGGGCATGTTAAATTACCTGAATAATGTATCCCAATAAAATCATAATTTTTTTTACATATTATCTTATAGCTACTGTATTTCACACCAAATTTTAATCAAAATTCAACTATACAAATATAATAAAATGTCACAAAGCTCAAACAGCTACAGATAAATTATTTAATTTTAATAGGTTTTATTTAAATACTTTTTTAATTGAATAATGTTTCTAAGTTTATGAGTGGTAAACAAAATACAACATTAAAAATTAAGCAAACATAAAAATTCTATAATAATAATGAAAATTTTATTATTTACCAGTAAAGATATGAGAACATATTACTTTCAAAAATAATGGGAAAAATTCAGAACCAAACTGTAAAAATTGAATTTTTATTCTATTGTTAGAACCATGACTCATCGGTAAGCTCCATTCAAAGACTAACTAATTCACTGAAGTATCAAGTAAGTCTTATTAGCAGTTATTTATTCTAAAATGCAGACTATTGTTTTGTTAAGCAATAAAATATTAATGTTATACAGTTATAAAAGCCAATGAGTAGATTACTCATTAGAATGATAATTGGCTGGTTACTGAAAGAGGAGAAGTTTCAGAGATCATGACATGGAAAATAGTAAATTAAAAAAAGTCCAGTAAAACAACCCATGTTTTGGGTTTGATACTTGATACAGAAACACTATTTCATGATCAACTTGTTAATCAGAGATCGCAATTTTCAGTAACAAAGGGAATCCCTAACCAAGTCCCACCATGTAGCCTACTTTACAGAGGATCTCCTGACTTATCTTCCACCATAGCCCAGTTGAAAATTAGGACCCTAAGTTGAATATCCTGAGTCTTACCCACTTAGCCATCCTCTGTGTTAAAAATATAAATAAATATTTATCATATTCTATACAAGTGAAATTGCCATGACATATGCTTTTTAGTTCTTTCTCCTGGAGCTATAAATATGCCTTTCTTCACAATCTAGTTAAGATTTGAAAAATTTTTTGGTCAGTGGAAAAACATTCTTCTCTTAAGTTGATTCTAATATGTTAAAAAATTAACCCAATTCTTTATTTACACATACATAAAAGACTGGCACAACACCTCACTGCCATAGAGCTCTGTCTGGTGCTATAGCAGTCCAGTTTCGGGTGTTCAGAAAGGCTCTTGCACCTACTTGCACACCATCCAACCTTTTAGTTCGGGGCCACCTACTTTTCTTATTCGGTGAAGTTATTCTCAGTTGTAACTTTTTTCGGGATCTCAGGTTCAAACATGAAGGGATATATAAGTCCAACGCAGCCTCCCCAGCTTGATAAATCAAATTATGTCGACATCTTAATACTGATCATATAATTATTGGTTTTACTTTTCCACCAAACTTCTCCCTCCTTGTTTTCTTCAACCTTGGTGGTAGGCTATGGTTCAGATACAAAGGTGAAGATTGAATCTACAGTGATTATAAATGATATCTTAATGGGCAGGTTATCATCTAAACTACCAGATTAAAAAGAAACATAATTTTTATTTTCTTACTTTAAAAACCGATCCAAGCCTAAACATTGAGTATATATCAGAATTTTGTTTGATTTATTCTTTACAATGCCATTGGAATATAATTCCCTTCTGTATTGTTCAGAAAAGATTTGTGGTATTCACACATCTTCATTTTTTAAATTAAAGTAAACAGATCCACAGAATATTTTTTAAAATTTGAACTTAAAATTTTAATAAATAAAAATACTCACTGGAAGTTCGATTTTGGTAGCTCATTTCTGTAACTTTACTGCTACTCCTATCTTAAATGACCTGAAATGGAAAAAGAAACATAAATGCACAATATGAATCAAAGAGGCAGAAAAACATAATAATGTAAAATCATCATTTTAAGACAGTGGATCACAACTGTGATCTCCTGACATTAGGTGGGCAAAGAGAACCTAAGGGTGGGCCATAAGAGGTTCTGGCAACACATATTTCTGTGAGGATCTCTTATTGGATTTATTCTATAAATATTTTTTTTTAATCTTTGAGTATTATCTGAAAGGTTTAAACAGGTAATTGCAAGTTAAAAGTAACTAAAAATGCACTTTTTTGAAGTATTTTCATTTGGGGAGTGGACCCTTTCCACCTTATAGTATAAAGACTTCTAATGAGGTGTAGATAGTTGACCGTAGATTAATGATTGGAGAAGTTTGTCGGGGGGGTGCGGTCAACAAAGAACAACATAAATAAACAAAACCAAATAAATAAATATGGTTTTGTTTATTTATGTTGTTCTTTGCTGACCGCACCCCCCGACAAACTTCTCCAATTATAAAGACTTCTATAGGTTGAGAGCCACTACTTTAAAATATCAAACTCTGGTTATTTTATCATATATTATAAACAAAATATTAAGATATTTGAAAAAGAAAAATGTAGTTAGCTGAAAAGACTAACAAAACATATTGGCAATATTAGATAAAATTGTTGGTGTTAGTGACATCACAAAGATTAGTCAAGCCTTAGTGATTTCACTTATTAGTCATTAGTGATTAGTCAAATCACTAAGATTCTTAATGTAACTGCAAGATATTATATTATATAATTATAATATACATAATCAGAAAAAATAAATTAAACTTCTTGTTAAGGCCATATTTCCTTTAGTTTATGAATAAAAAAGACAAGAAACACCCATCTTTGAAAATAATAATTTATGGCAGAAAAAAATTGATTCAATTAAAATATAATATTAAAATTTCAACAGACAACAAACATAATATGTAAAAGATGAAAATGCATTTGAATTAGCATTGATAAGTTAAATAATTAATAACTATATCAGAATCACTTTGAAAAAATAAATATTGAAAGATAAATTGGGTTAAGTACATTTCTTGCAGCAAGTGCATAGATAGGGATTTTTGCCAAATATATTTTGTTGGTAGAGCAGCCACTTACTGTGATTTGAAGTAAATTCAATCGATTTTCTTCAAATTACTCCACAAACTCTACCGACAAAATAAATTTCAGAAATATTCCTATTCAAGCCCTTACCTCGAATATGCTTATATAAGACACATTTTTGTCCAAAATAAATAAAAAAGGTAGTAATTAGCAACATTTCTATCGATTTTACGGCATCTAACCTATCAGTTTCTACTGTTAATACACACTACCTTCTAATGAAGAATGAAGAAGGGAGGTATCCATTGTAATCAATGCTAATTCTAAAATAATGAAAATAACTATTTGGGTTTTAATTTTTACATGTAGCAATGGCATATAAAAAAAAGGAGTTGTGATATAATTAAATTCTAATATATCTCCAGTAATTTTAGAAACACAAAACATTAAAATAACAAATAGGGTCATATTTTGATGCTCTTAAAGGGAGGAGGGGCAATCACAGACTGATAAGTACTTATATAAACAAAATCCATAAGAACTGTAGTAGATATATAGTTTAATTTGTAAAAAAGAATAATAAAACAGTGATCAAACAACAAGATTGAACGATATTTTGCAATAAATATTCCGTATTTTAATGAAATTCATAATAAAATATTCTCAGGTAATCCATTTCAGGTATGCACCAGAATATGACCATTACAGATATTTTCCATATAAAGACATAAATTACAAATTGTATAACTAGATAATCAAGACTACTAAATTAAATAAATTCAGCAATATATAAGGCATACTTTGTTTGTAATAACTTCAATTTATTAGATGAGATTATATGAGCCCATTGGTAAATAAAATATGATAGTAATAATTGTCATATAATATACAACATATACCATTCAGTTGATGATTTGAACACAAACGGGAAGTAATTGATTATGAAAGTTCTCATAAGCCATTAATATACTTTGATATGTAGACACAACTGATTTAATGGTATTATTTTTCCCTTAAGAAAAACTGAAGAAGTTCACTAATAATAATAAACTAAAGTAATCAATCAATTGATATTTACAAAATCAAAAAACATAAAAATTATAATAACTGGAAGTGTTATCTTTACCTAAAAGGGAATGAAACAAAATTCAAATGGGAATTTTAAGAAATAGTAACTGGGAAAAGAACTATTAACTATTATTTATGAAAAATTTAGACTAAACTAAACAATAACATTAAGATAATGGAATTTGAAATGGACTGATAAGGTCAAAATAAACATTGTTTCAATAAGTAAATATACTTAATGCCAAGTGTCATTAAACCAATGACAACTGAGACACTTCATATTTACTAAACGTCTAAAACGAAAATGTAAACAGTATACAAAGCCAACAGCCTCGATATACTGGGGCAATTCAATTAGTGAAAATTAATTTACAATAAGAAAAAAATAACTTAAGAGAAAACTAGACATCGAAAAGTCAAAGAACTGATGACAGAAATGACAACTAAAATCTCATTTAAGTTTGAACGATAAAAAAGCATTCAAATAATATTAACAAGCAACTTACCTTGTTAATAAAGCCAAAAGATGGCTCAGCTACCTAAAAATTGAACCCACTCAGTAAATTCGAAATATTTTAAAAACACAAGTTAGTCGAAACTAGAGGTGCTTAGGGCGTATCGAAACATGGCGCGATCGATTTGAGTCATAGCCCACCCGAACCCTCTGCGCAGTACCGCATTCCACAGCAAACATTTCCCAGGGCCTAATCTACATCGGGTAGCAGCTAACCAGTACTAACATAAATAAAATAAAATAAAACACAAAGTAATAACATTACATTGAAAATAAACAAACATTAATAAAGAAAAAAAAAAAATTCTGATGAACGTTCATATTATTAATTATAAAAACATAACTCATGACAAGCTCCTTACACGACATGGACAATTTTTTGAATCGATGAATTTGTTTCACTATTGAAAGTTGGACTACTGAGAAGATGAATATTTTTTGTTCACGAGATAAGTAAAATCAGTTAACATGTAAGGAAAATAAACAATGCAGATAGAGACCTTCGTTTCTGATTCAATAAAACGAAAATTAAATATACAACACAAATTTATTAGGACTTTACAATATTTAAATGACTGTATAACAAGAGTACTGGAGTGAAATTTCTATATATTTTGGAGATGATAAAGACCAAGAATTAGCGAACTAGGCAAAAAAACAAATAAAATTACATATTATATATACATACATATGGGTGGATTGCCGGATTATTTCAAATTATGAAAATGGTCGGAGGTACGGTCTAAAGAAAACCAAAAATAGTTGTTGCCTTTGTTTTCTTTTGACCGAATTCCCGGACATCTTTATAATTTAAAATTATTTATTAATTAACGATTTAAATATTTCATATGACTACTGTGTAACCAGGCTTCGCAATCAAATAATAATTTACTTCATATGACCCCGTTAAATTATTCATTTTCCTACTAAAAATGAACAATTAACTGTAAATTAATTAAACTGACTGACTCAATTAATTATTGCCAACGTTTTTACAGTTATTTATCTATTGACATCTAGAGGTCATGAACTGATAGCTTATAAACTAACCAGTTATGTACATGAAATGAAAATAGCTAAATTTTACTCGGAAATAAATAGGAATTGTCCAATCAAACGGTGTTCGGGTGAAAAGTTTTGGGTTCCTAGCGATATACTTGTGTGCTAAACACGAATCTGAAGTAGTTCAACAAACTTTTATGGGGGGAGAGGAGGAAAATATGCGTATTCATTCAAAAACTACTATAAAAACAATTTTTGTTATGGTTTTTAGTTTATAACATAGAAAGCAAGCTCTCAAGTTAAGATAATCCTATATTAAAATAAATATGAGAAAATTATCAACATACTCATGTTCTTACAATTTTTTTAATAATGCGTGGTTTTAAATACCAGTGAAAATAACATATTTTCGGAAAATAGCATAAATCATTTTTACCTCATTTTAAATCGTTAATTATAATCTAATATTCAATGACTTAACTAATAGTTTAAAATCTATGTTGTACATTCTAGTCTACGTTGTTGTGAAGAAAAGCGATGTATTCACTGAAAGTAAACAAATCTTTATAACTCTCCATACTTATTTTTCCACTTGGTTGCTACACAATGAAACACGTTATCCAAGTGTTTTTTTTTTAAGATCATATCTTCACAAGTTACTACTTTTCCTTTATTTGTTATGTTTTCGACTACATTGTCCATTATCAAACATAATTCTAAACTTAAGCCCCTACCTCACCATCTCTGGCATATGGAGTGGCTATCATACAGGTTACTGACCATCCTAAGCAAGGTGGGAAGGTCAGATTTTGATTCCCTGGAGCCACCACTATATAAAAGTCAACCCATCCAAAACGGAAACAAACTTTTTTTTACTCCTATCCTGCTCATTTCAGACATACAGGAGGGAGGGTTAGCTAGGGGTGACCATTAACCATGGTGAGAGATCAAGTTTTCATTTCATTGGACCGTCACAGAAATGAAAAAAGTCAACAACCCCACTCAACGCCTCAACCTCCTGAACAAATGACGATATATATATATATGTGACACTTTTGGTTGGTTGATTTTAAGGAAAATGTTGCTGTAACATTCAAGCCATACACCTGCCATAAATATGAGATTTCAAGTTCGACTCATCATTTTTGAGCTAGGTTGTTCACACTAACTAACCATTTTGCGAGTTGTGATTATTTAGATTCAGAGAGCCTCAAAATACCTATTTCTGTAAAAAATTCTTATTCTAAATTTTTCAGGATCTCAAGACTTTCCCACAATACTTCTGGAAAATATTTTTTTCAACATTTCAGATGATTATTATTCAAATATTTTGTGATCTTACTAATATTCCTTGCTAGAGGTGTAATGTTCTAAACACTCATTTATTGTGAGGGGCCGATGTTACTAATTTGAGTTGAGGGTTTAGTGGCCTAATCTTGGGCTGTGCCAGTTCGTTTCTGTTAAGGGTCGTCATTTGTTCAGGAGGTTGAGGCGTTGAGTGGGGTTGTTGACTTTTTTCATTTCTCATTCAATTCATTCAAGTCAGCTTCCCTTATTTACTTTTGTTTTCTACTTTGTTACTTGCCACTCTCATTCAGTGAAAGTATCTGGATCCTGGTAAATAGATATTTCATAATTCATCAGTTACTGTTCCATCCACAGAGCATTGAGAGTAATGAACAAAGGTTAAAAGTTTTAGGAATAGAAGTGTAACATTGTTTGGTGCTTAGATATTAGTCTGTTTGGATGACTTGATCTGTTTATAATCTGACACCATAAAGTGTTTCGTATTTATGTGAATTTGGACCCCAATCTCAACTGAAAAGAGTCCGTGGTGGTTGGTTTATTTTGTTTATTCTTCAGTGATACTAGCGAATGACAGTAACTGGCCTCTGATCTAAATAAAGGAATAATATTTGAATAGTAGGTTATAAATTTATAACCTACAACAACCGAAATATAGTCCAGATGGGCTAATTCTTAACTTTTCATTTTGTAAATAAATAGATAAAATAAAATCAAAATTAATTTTAAAATTACTTACTTTTAGTGCTCTACAACTCTCTTGTATGGTTCTTGGTCTCTGCCAACGAATGTGCTCACTGCTATCTCCTTTGGTGCCATCTTTAATTATACATTTTGGGCCAGGCACATAATCGACACCTTCTAAGTATGCTACTTTGGTCTTCCTCTTCTAAGTGTTACATTTATTACTTTCTAAACATTTTATCTAGAGGGTCCCTAGAATTTATCTAGGGGTCTAGAAATCTGGTCCATTTTGATGATGTACCCACCTCAATGCGACCTCCATTGCTTGATGAGAGATCTTCTTAAAAGAGAGATTTTGATTATCATTTTGTTCTCCCTGTCTGCATTTGACCAACCAAAGTTGATCCATTGATTTCCTAGAGTGTTTTCCTCTTAAAACATTAAAGGGTTACTTCATCTGTTTATCTTGAGATCCAACATTCTTAGGTATATGCCAGGAAAGGTCATATAAGAATATTCTGTTAAGAAGTTTAAGGTACTTTAAAGGAAGATATTTTAAATTTTTGTTATTTAAGCCCTGTTAGACTACTTCAATGAGGATAAGCTGATATTAAAGACCACTTAATTGTGCATTGATTTACCAAATTTAATCAAAATAGTTTGAGCCATTTTCGAGAAAATCCTAAAAGTGTGTGTTTATGTAGAACAGAAACTGGGTGACTATCAAAGTGGTTTTCAGCCCAATAGGTCAACCATTGATCAAATCTACAGTTGAAAGGAGACCAGTGAGGAGATGAAAGAATATCAGCAGACTAGGTGGATGTTGTTTATTGATTTTTGGGCAGCCTATGTAGTTGTAGAGACTCAATTAATACAACGTACTATCTGCCAAGTTAAGTGTTGTGGGTTATTGAAACGATTTAGTGTGGAAAATGGCCTAAGAGGTGGGGGTCCAATAGCTCCTCTACTGTTTAACATCACTCTAGAAGCAATAGTTAATAGAATAGGAATAAATCAAGAAGTTACAGTGTTTACAAGGATGACCCAGATTCTAGCACTTACAAATGATATAGTCATCATGGGGAGATTCCTGCAGAGCATAACAACAGCCATAGAAACTCTTGGATTTAAAGGCAAAGAAGACTGGACTACATATTAACAAAAGCAATGAGCGAGGAATGAATGGCAAGTAGGTCGTACTAGAATATACTGGATAGTGTGTGTCCAGGTGTTAGACAGATGTGCTGAAGGAGGGATAGAGTGTAGCAGGGTCTTCAGTAACTGAAGATTTCTATATCTAAGCAGGCAACAGAAAAAGGTGCCATGTGGTTGTTGAGCAGGCCAAGTGCAGTTTCATGTGTCTGTTGTGCCGATAGAAGATGAAAAGTATTTCGGAGGACGATTTTTTAAAAATCCAGCTTTATACTACTTCATTGAGGATAAGACCTAGCTGATATTAAAGACCACTTAATTTATACATTGATTTACCAATTTAATCAAATTAGTTTGATCGGTTTTCGAGAAAATCCTATAAATGTGAGAAATCTATTACATATATATATTTCATCTTCTATCAGCACAACAGACACATGAAACTGCACTTGGCCTGCTCAACAACCACATGGCACCTTTTTCTGTTGCCTGCTTAGATATAGAAATCTTCAGTTACTGAAGACCCTGCTACACTCTATCCCTCCTTCAGCACATCTGTCTAACACCTGGACACACACTATCCAGTATATTCTAGTACGACCTACTTGCCATTCATTCCTCGCTCATTGCTTT
>NW_027109759.1:162119-192880 GCF_000696795.3 Halyomorpha halys
AAAGCAATGAGCGAGGAATGAATGGCAAGTAGGTCGTACTAGAATATACTGGATAGTGTGTGTCCAGGTGTTAGACAGATGTGCTGAAGGAGGGATAGAGTGTAGCAGGGTCTTCAGTAACTGAAGATTTCTATATCTAAGCAGGCAACAGAAAAAGGTGCCATGTGGTTGTTGAGCAGGCCAAGTGCAGTTTCATGTGTCTGTTGTGCCGATAGAAGATGAAAAGTATTTCGGAGGACGATTTTTTAAAAATCCAGCTTTATACTACTTCATTGAGGATAAGACCTAGCTGATATTAAAGACCACTTAATTTATACATTGATTTACCAATTTAATCAAATTAGTTTGATCGGTTTTCGAGAAAATCCTATAAATGTGAGAAATCTATTACATATATATATTTCATCTTCTATCAGCACAACAGACACATGAAACTGCACTTGGCCTGCTCAACAACCACATGGCACCTTTTTCTGTTGCCTGCTTAGATATAGAAATCTTCAGTTACTGAAGACCCTGCTACACTCTATCCCTCCTTCAGCACATCTGTCTAACACCTGGACACACACTATCCAGTATATTCTAGTACGACCTACTTGCCATTCATTCCTCGCTCATTGCTTTCGTTAATATGTAGTCCAGTCTTCTTTGCCTTTAAATCCAAGAGTTTCTATGGCTGTTGTTATGCTCTGCAGGAATCTCCCCATGATGACTATATCATTTGTAAGGGCTAGAATCTGGGTCATCCTTGTAAACACTGTAACTTCTTGATTTATTCCTATTCTATTAACTATTGCTTCTAGAGTGATGTTAAACAGTAGAGGAGCTATTGGACCCCCACCTCTTAGGCCATTTTCCACACTAAATCGTTTCAATAACCCACAACACTTAACTTGGCAGATAGTACGTTGTATTAATTGAGTCTCTACAACTACATAGGCTGCCCAAAAATCAATAAACAACATCCACCTAGTCTGCTGATATTCTTTCATCTCCTCACTGGTCTCCTTTCAACTGAAGATTTGATCAATGGTTGACCTATTGGGCTGAAAACCACTTTGATAGTCACCCAGTTTCTGTTCTACATAAACACACACTTTTAGGATTTTCTCGAAAATGGCTCAAACTATTTTGATTAAATTTGGTAAATCAATGCACAATTAAGTGGTCTTTAATATCAGCTTATCCTCATTGAAGTAGTCTAACAGGGCTTAAATAACAAAAATTTAAAATATCTTCCTTTAAAGTACCTTAAACTTCTTAACAGAATATTCTTATATGACCTTTCCTGGCATATACCTAAGAATGTTGGATCTCAAGATAAACAGATGAAGTAACCCTTTAATGTTTTAAGAGGAAAACACTCTAGGAAATCAATGGATCAACTTTGGTTGGTCAAATGCAGACAGGGAGAACAAAATGATAATCAAAATCTCTCTTTTAAGAAGATCTCTCATCAAGCAATGGAGGTCGCATTGAGGTGGGTACATCATCAAAATGGACCAGATTTCTAGACCCCTAGATAAATTCTAGGGACCCTCTAGATAAAATGTTTAGAAAGTAATAAATGTAACACTTAGAAGAGGAAGACCAAAGTAGCATACTTAGAAGGTGTCGATTATGTGCCTGGCCCAAAATGTATAATTAAAGATGGCACCAAAGGAGATAGCAGTGAGCACATTCGTTGGCAGAGACCAAGAACCATACAAGAGAGTTGTAGAGCACTAAAAGTAAGTAATTTTAAAATTAATTTTGATTTTATTTTATCTATTTATTTACAAAATGAAAAGTTAAGAATTAGCCCATCTGGACTATATTTCGGTTGTTGTAGGTTATAAATTTATAACCTACTATTCAAATATTATTCCTTTATTTAGATCAGAGGCCAGTTACTGTCATTCGCTAGTATCACTGAAGAATAAACAAAATAAACCAACCACCACGGACTCTTTTCAGTTGAGATTGGGGTCCAAATTCACATAAATACGAAACACTTTATGGTGTCAGATTATAAACAGATCAAGTCATCCAAACAGACTAATATCTAAGCACCAAACAATGTTACACTTCTATTCCTAAAACTTTTAACCTTTGTTCATTACTCTCAATGCTCTGTGGATGGAACAGTAACTGATGAATTATGAAATATCTATTTACCAGGATCCAGATACTTTCACTGAATGAGAGTGGCAAGTAACAAAGTAGAAAACAAAAGTAAATAAGGGAAGCTGACTTCCCTAGTTCAAAAATTGCGAGCTAGTGTATATAACAATGTAAATGTGGACAAACCCAAGTTAATGAGACTGATTCTCATTTACCATCATGAATCCTTCTCCACTTAATTTATTTATCAAACAATTGTTCATCATCTCACAACTCTTAACTACAATAAATAAAAATCAATATTTTCCTAACTTTAGGATGAACCATGGAATAAAAATTTATTAGATAACCATACAAACATGGCACTCCAAATAGTGTGGACATCTTCTTACTTATAAGCAAGATTTAACAAACGTGAAAAATTACCTACACTATTATTGTTACTACTTTGATTGAGCCAAAGCTGTTCTGTATCTTCCTGAAGATGTTAATTCAAAAATGATGACCAAACATCACAATCATGATCAACTATTTTTTCACAATGTATAAGCGAGTACACCCACCATGCGAAGACACAATTGTGAACTCGTAACTTGAATTTCATAATTGTTTTAATTAATTTAGATTACTGTTTCTAAGTTTCAAGTTTTAATTAATTTAGAAACAGTAATTAACAATGAAAGTAACACTCATTGAATTTCAATAATTTAAAAAAACAATAAATACTATTTCACAACTGTCACTCTGGCATGGAGATAGGTGCATAAATATCTATCCACAGATATTTCTTTTGTGAGCCATATATTATCCCTATCATAGATATTACACTGAAATATTCACTATATATAATTCTGTTCAACTCATTAAGGAAACTGATCACAATTTAAAAATCAGTTGCTTAACTCAACTTTGAAGAAATAAAAGAGCTATTTAAATTTATAAAGAAGCTACTTAATCAACACCAAAATCAATTGAAAACAATTTATTTTTTATTGTATAATATATAAACAAAAACCAATAAGATTAAATTTTTTAAGATAATAAATAAGGGATTGTTGTCACCCCTTCACATTGTAGTGATATAAGGACTTTATAATAAAAATACTTACTGAAAAAAAAACATAAAAATCCAATGAGAACATTCACTGGTGGTTGACAAATAGGAAAAAATGAAACTTGCGAGAAAAAAATAATAATTAACTGTTTCCTAGACCCACAACTGTCAACAATATCGAAATCGATCTGTGAGAGTTGCTTATAGCTAAACTTTTATGTAGATCGAGCATAAGAGACAGGAGTTATCAAGATGTAACATAAAACAAAATGTTCCCGTTAAATGGGAAAACGAAAAAAGCCGCAAAAAATTGTTGGTAGAATTATAAAAAAACCAATCATAAGGGAAAAAAGCCTGTATTAGTAAAACCAATAAAGGGTTAGAGTTTCAGTACTTTGGAAGTACTATTACTAAGACCAACAGTTTATGTAGGGATTCAGTCAGAATCACGCTCAACTGCCAGGTTTTCCCGATTTAAGGGTACCTACTTAAAGGTACACCTAGAGGCTTGGTGTGTCCCAGGAGGGTCTCCCCACACCAAGGTCGATCCATGGCTAATGTAACAGAGTCAAGAATTGCCTTTACAGCTGAATTCGGGTCCGGGAGATAAGAAGCATAGTGCCTTACTCACTGAGCTACCCCGTTCTCTTATGGAAGTACTTGAAAGGGCTAAGTCCAGAAAGAAGGCATTCTTCTTTCTTGACTCAGCCCTGTAAAGTAGGGTGAAACTAATAAATCATTTTCTGCTATTTCTCTACCTTTCTTAACCACCATCCGGACCATCTTCCTACAATATATGTAAATATATTTCTAGTTACGAAGTGTAAGAACTCTTTTTTTTCGTCCAACCTTATGCCGTTTTGAATGAAGACGTTGAAATTTCATCTGTAAAACAATGCGAGGTATATTAAATTGATGTGATCTTGTCCAAACACGGCGTTTTGACAAGATTAGCAAACAAGTTGATTGTCTTAAGGTCAATTTGGTAAATTAGAAAGATTCATCATCAAAAATAATCCACCAAAAGATGACTCATTAGATTATTTTGTTTCTTTGACGAGCATATATTTTTTAAATTATAAGAAATAAGAAAAAATAATAGAAACTTTTCTGTAAGAAATTTAATGCACTTAAATTTTTCAATGATGTTTTAACCTGTGACCTACCATTTTCAAGATATAAATAAAAAAACAAAAAATATGACCTTCTACGCACATCCTATCTTGGGGTCTTCACCAATATTTCAGATCTTCAGTATGTTCACCTCCTATCTTTGGGTCTTCACCAATATTCCAGATCTTCAGTATGTTACCTCCTAAATAGTCCAAATTATATAAATGTGTAAAAATAGTTAAGAGCTGATGCCACCAGTTTAGTTGCGAACGAGTACGAAAAAAGAAAGGGACAAATGGACTGTGAAAAGTCAATTACCAGAAATGTCAAGAAAGTATAGAAATGTGTCCTTTCTCATTCAAAAATGGGATCATAGATTTGAATACCATGCCACAAATCAGAAAATTTAACAAACTCGCTTCTTGTGATTCGCCCGATTGTAATTCACGTAAATGTGATTTACCCTCACTTTCACCTCGTAATTCGGACTTTGCAATGCGCAGCTTTCCGCTATCAGGGACGGAAAGGCCTTAAAAGTATTAGTACTTATTGACCCTAATAAAACCAGTATCATATGAATACTTCTCATACATACTGGTTTCGTAAGTATCGGGCGGGAAGTATCTTATGGCAAATATCGATATTATTTTGATCAGTCAAAAAGTATCGATACTCAACAATATCAAAAGTATCTCTTACCAAGGTCCAAAACTGAATTTTGGCTGCCAAGCCGTTTCCGCCTACCTTTTGAGTTTCATGGGCTGGACTATACTATTAATGTGGAAGTTTCTTTTTAAAAAATCCTTTGTCTATAGAGGTTTTTAAAATCACGCTATCATTATCTTTTTGAAGCCGTTATTTTCGTAGATAGGACTATCCATGGAATGTCATAAATCAATAATCACTGAATCAACTGGTACTTGTTTTCTTCTCAATTAGCCGGTTTAAATGCGTCATCCTAATGTTTTGGGCTCATTCAGACAAGCTCTTACTTAGACCTTGAAATGGAATTGTTAGTTATAATGTTAAATTATCCAATAATAATTACTTATTGTCAATCGTTAACAAAATAATTCTCGTAAACGCTCGGTTTTGGTCGCTCTTTTTCGTAACTAACCTGCCTCTCCATGAAAGAGGTAGAGACTGTTATATCTCTTATGAGTGTTTGTGATGCTGAAGTCTTATAACTTCTTCAAAATTTCTTGTTACTAGTGTTCCTTCTAATAATCATATTTGTTAATTAACTATTTCGGGATGTCAACTCTACCTAAACAAATTTTATACCTGGAAAGTTGTTAAGGTAGGCTTTTTAAAATTAAAGGTTTGACTGTGTCCTTTGTTATTGTTCAATACTTTGACTTTTTACTGAAGCAAGGTCAACTATTGGTTGTTATAACTATGAATGATGATATCAAAGAAGAACTAAGGGCAGCTGTCTTAGATGGCGACCTAGAGCAAGTTAAGGCTCTTTTGGCAGCAGGCGCAGACATTAATGCTCGCTTGGGAATTTATGAAGATACTTTGTTACACTTAGCCCACACAGTGGATGTTGTGCAAGAGTTATTGTTCCATGAGCCTAATGTTAATGCGAGGAACAATTATGGATGGGCACCACTTCATTGTGCAGTTGAATTCAGAAAAGGAGTTGCTGTCATGGGAGAGGTCTTACGCCATGAAGTGGATGTAAATGCAAGACCAAATGAAACTGAGACTGTTCTGTTTGTTGCAGTTTTCACTTGTTATAATGACCTAGAAATAGTTAAAAGGCTTCTTGATTGTGGAGCAGACATTAATATCACCTGTCTTGAACATTCATCTGAAGATGACCATTATTGTACTCCTTTAGATATGTGTGTAGTGGAGGGAGATTTACAATGTTCCAAATTGTTTATTAAAATTACCCTTCTTAAAAATTTTAATGAAGATTACAAAAAACTTATCAAATTAGATAACTATGTTGGTTATGAAATTCATCAAGAATTGGCAGGTTATTTAGAAGATTGTGTCAGAGAAATTCTTGACATGAGAACTTATAAAGTCAATGATAAATATTCATTGTATCATTTCGTCAAAAGGAAAAAGGGATGTATAAAACCACTCTATGCAACTGTTGATATTGATGAGGAAGAAATTTTGGCCAATTACCCTATTTATCAGGACATTATATTGCCCAGGATCGAACAATGTCAGGAACGGGCTCATCTCTTTGATCAGATTCCAGGATTACATATATATGCTTTTTCTTCAGTTAACAGCTCAAGTTCTGAAAAACGTGCAGTCATTCTGAATGTTGATTGTAAATATAAAATTGCTGAATATCTGTCCAACAATGACTTATCTAACCTTGTAACAGCATTTGATAAGAATCTCATTTAAACACCTCTGTCCACGAGTGTTCCTCTGTTGATATTTGGCAGAACTGTATTTTCAATACTTATAATTGTACAGTATTATGATTAAGTTAAATGATCAGTATTCGTTTCTAAAGAAGTATTATTTATTATATTAGGTTCGAAGAGAAAAATGTCTTTAAGATGGGGAATGTTTGGTTTAAGAACCATCTATATTTATTTTGTCAAGCAATGTTGAATGTTGTATTCATATCTTAAATAGAAATATATTTTTTTATCTTTTATATTATTTAATTAAGTATTTATTTGGAAAAGACTGTTATTTGGGTGTGATGAAAAGTTTGTGAGAACACCTTAAGGGGTGCCGAGGTTTTATTGAAGTCTAAAAAGTTAATTATATTTGCTTGTACAGAATGTCTGAGTATTTTATTTTTCTGGTCACTCATTATTGTTTTCTTATAGATGTTACTTTTTATGTGGGTAAGTGCTGGGACAACTATTTTCTTCATTTTTATAAAGTTGATGTTGGGTGTGTATATATTATGTACACACACACACATATATACATATTGTATGGCTAATTTCAAAGACATATTTAAAATTTGGAAGATTGTTGATTGACTGTGTGAAATATTTAAAAAGAAGGTCTAGGTGCGGTAAAAAAAAAAGTACTCAAGTAGTAATTAAACTGTTTAATGTGAGCCAATGTTTCGCACCATGTTGCTGGGCTAAAAACAAACAACTATTTTTTTAAATTTTATTTCAATTTTGTATTTTATCCATATATTTATATATAATTACTCCCCTAATTATATATATTATAGTTTGATGCCTGCCTGTATTTAATCTCTTTAATCTTATCTTTTTGCCTTCAAATGTAACTTATCTGCTAACTGCCTTTCTGTCTTCTCATCCCGCCTTCAGCTCATTTTTGTTTACTTCCATTCATTAAGGTAGGTGCCCTATTTTTTTTTTCATTATTTTCCTATTTCTTGACTTGTATTCTTATTTCCCTTATTTGTCCATCTTTCAGGGTGCACTGTATTTTAATATTTCTTTTTACTTGTTATTTTCATTTTCATTAATTGTCCAATACCTTTCTGTAATCGTAATTTTAGTTGTTCATATCTTCTTAACCCTGCAACATTAGCTCTCATTAAAAAGTTTAATTATTTTTTATTTTTTTACTGCACCTGGAACCGTCTTCCTTTTATATTTAAAATTTGTATTCATGAGATTAAGAGGATTTCACTGATAAATTACCCTTATTTTTTTGTAGCTAACTTGAAAATGTTTGGCTTTGAGTTAAGAAACTTATCCTGCAAACGAGCTAAATGTAAGCTCTATTTAAAGAGACTGACTTTTAAGACATGACTTGTTCTAAGCTTTTTTATGCTTTATGGCACTTTCCTTAGTTGAAACCAAAGATCAAATCTTAACTTATTATTAGCAACTTTTATAAATTGAAGTCAAAATTTAACTCTTCAATTTACTGTGAGTGTATTCTGACATGATTAATTTAATTTTTTATTTTCAACTGCTTCTATTCTATTGCATATTTTTAATTATGGAGGATAAACTTGTATCAAGTCAACTACTTTTTATACTACAATTCTGTTTTGTTAGTATGTACATCCAATAATTCTATTGGAATTTGTATTGGTAGTCTGTTGGAAAGGCAGGGTATACTTACATTTAAGCATTTTGATATTCTTCAAAGTTAATTATGTTTCAAAATTGAACCAACCTCACATTAGTTTTGTTTTTTTAAATACATTTTAAAACTTAAAGTTTCTGAAATTTCAACATTATAACTTACTTTTGGTGATTACTATTCTACAACATGGTTTCTGAACTATTTGTCATCAGTGTTAGTTTATCCTTTAGATGTATTACTTGGCTCCGAATAGGAAATGTGCTCATCTTAATGTCTCAGAATTTGTATTGTGTATGTGTATTTATTTTTTTAAACTTACATTATACTGAGATGTAATTTGTACTACTAAATGTGTGGTTTAGGATCATTCCTTTGTGAATGTTGTGTGAATTAATGTGTTATGTGTTTAGCAGTGATAGAACGTAAATTAGAACCTGATTTAGAATTAGTAGTAATGTGGTAGTACTTTTTTTTTAAGTATGTGTCTTGGTCAACTTTGTAGAGAAAGAAGCCCCTTTTGTTTAATATTAGGCCAAGTTTAATTCATGACCCTTTCAAATCTTGAAGTCTAATGTGTGTGCATTTATTTATATGCATTAATTAAATGAGATTAATTTATATTTAAGGAAATAAAAGCTGTGTATTTATTTAAGAAGTACCTGTTACCGAGAGTAAATTTATTTATTTTTTTTAATTAAGTATGGCTTGTGACATTAGTAAATATATATATATTAAGAAATAAGCATTTATTAAAGTTAAGAACATTAGTTATTTATTTATTGTTAAAAGTGAGTGAATTTTATGTGTTAACATAATTATTTTTTACTTTGAATATGTTGAAGAAGAATTTTACTAAATTATTTATTTGATGAATCTTTCTAGAAAATATTGCATTTATTTAGGAAACTAAGAATTATAACAATCCATAGGCACCGTCCTTTGTTAATATATGTATTACTGAAGAGACATAAGTCTATATTTACAGAAATATTAAGATCTGAATTTTTGTTATCAGCCAATTTATAAATATGGTTTGGCTTCATTGTCATATACATATATTTTTTATTATTTGTCTTAAAACACATTATCTTATAGTAGTAATTTGGTGTTTAATAATGTGTGGTTTAACCAGCATCTGTTTGTAACTGTAATCCTAAAAATTGTCATGTTCCAATAAATATCAATATTATTACTTGTTTATAAAATTACTGTGTTTATAGAATTAAGAACTTATGTTTCCTTTATTTTGAACCGAAAGTAATGATGAAGCATTCTATTAGGAGTAAAAGAAAAGTATTAAATTGAAAAAATATCTTCTTTAATTGGGATGGTTTAATAATGAACAAAGAATCAGCTTATGATGCAATACTGTTTCTATTTAACATTAGGTTTAAAGGGTATTTTTAATAATCTATTGCTATGAGCACCCATCTGACTCATCGGTTTACAAAAATAGATCTTTAAAAAATAAATATATTCAAATTAAGTCTAATTGAACAGTATTGGGCTTCACGTTTAAATAAATTAATTAGTATTTTTTTAAAATTATCATGGAAATGATACTTTCAATGTATTCAGAATTTTCAGTCAGGTTGGTTTTGGCCTAATGCATACTGATCTTCAGAGGTATCCTCATAACAATCTTTGTAATAATAAATTGATAACTTTGTTCAATATCTTGTATAGAATTTACTCATGATTACTATTGTATTAATGAGGCATTAATTAAAAATATACAAAAAAAATAATTAATTTATAAATATAAGACTGAGCCCAAATTCAATTATCCTATTTATATATATAAATACTTACGCAGCCACTGCAGCGATCATCTCTTGTTTGTTCGGCGAAAAGCATAAGCCATTTTTTTTTTTGTAAAATAAAAAAACACTCGTGCCATAAAATTCGCTTTAGTTAACATTCGTGAGGCACGATAGGGATAACGAATTTGGAATCATCATTATGATAATCTTTGACTTTTGTTTCACTCATATATTTATTATTGGAGAAATGATATTATGAACTAATGAAGCATATAAGAACAGTTTACAAAATCAGCAAACCCATCAATTTGACGGGTTTCATAGAGATATGCAAATTTCATACTATATATTTCATATGGTATACTATATGCAAATTTCAAAAATTAAGAAGCTTAGGAAAAAATAATTGTGCATATAATTTCGTTGGACCAAATGATTAATTTTAGATGTAAATTGGTTCAAATTAACGCTACATTTTTTTGCTTTTTAATTTTGAAGTTCAAAATTCGTGTCTTGATTGATTAGGTCTCGTAAACCTAGTGTTAATGTAGAAAGTGAATATATAGGTTGAACTTTTTCAGGAATATTGAATTTTCTGAGGAAAACTTCTTAATACCTTACCATGTTAAAAATTTATAAATTAAAAAGTTTTAACGTTATGTTGATTTCTTATTTAGTAAATAAAAACAATGTGATTTAGCTGAGACTTATATTAAACATTCTTAAAATCATCATTAGTTTGATGAATAAAACTTCAGGCAATATAGCTAAAATAGTATTTCTTTAATATTTTGAAATTACAATTAAACTGCATTTACTCTTTAAGTTTTTATAACTTGCATTAGTAAATGATAAAAAATTTATAATCTATATTTCATAAAAATTTTTATATATTGAATTTTTTGCAAGGAACCTTCAAGTTTAATAGATAGGATTAAAGGCTAAAAATGGATAAAAAAAAAAATCAATAACATTATTTGTGGATATATTCAATAATATACAAATATATTTATCAGATAGGACAATTAACAATAAAAGAATATAAGCTGATAATATATTTTTCAGTATCAACTTAAATTATATCATCGAATAAATTACTTGTGCTTTATCCTTAAGCACAAAGACCACATTATATATAATATAAATTTCATACATGACCATTAGTCATATATAAAAAATAATTATCACTAAGCTCTCTTTAAAAACTCTACCCTCACTCGACTAATATTAAAAATATATTTTCTATAGATTCTATAGATTCCATCAAGAAAAATACACATAAAATTACTTATTTACAGTTATAGAATAAAAATATGAGCACTAGCACCTCCAACATTGATCGTTGGCTATGTAACTAATTGTGCTTTACAAGATTATTGTGGAACACACCCATGAAACACTTCGTTAAGTCATTTCACAGTATATTACTAAGGCTAAACAAAAATCTAATATTAATTAAATCATGAGATGTGTAAATAAAATTATAATATTCAATATAAATAAAAACAAATTGAAAAATAAATACCATAGATACCTACCACCAATGATAAAGTTTTATTACAAATAGTCAACAAACTTTACAACTAGCACTACTGATATATAAATGAAAGGGGTTCAAAAGTTCAAGAACCAGTTACCATTTCATGTATAAATACAAACAATATTATATATAAATAAAATTAAAAAGTTGTATTATGCTTTCTATGACAAAAAATCTTGACTATTCGATAAACTTAAAGCTATTCTATTCAGTTAGGCCATATTGCCACAAATATTGTAATATACCCTGTTAAAAACAGTATCAGCCTTGTTAATTGACATTTATAATTTTGAATCAAAATTTGTCCAACAAGGACTCACATATATTCACAGAATCTTTGGCCAAGTTGTAAATTACAAGTTCAAGTATTTTTAATGATGGAAAATTAAATAAGTCGAATAGGTTAACAAGATCGCTTTTACAAGTAGTTTAAAAAAACTCAGGATTTTAAGCATCAACTTAAAATGAAATTCATTAAAACAATATTCAGTTTCAATGAATACATTAGAATTTTAAGAAGCCTGCATATATCACAAATCATTTTATGTAGAAGTTATAGTCGAGGAATTGTGCTCCATAAAATTAATAGTAATAATAATTAGAAACCTTAACAAGATTGCAAAATTAGAATTTCCGAAGAGCATGTGAACACAGAACTATTTAAATTTCTTATCTATTGTACTATGTAGATTAGGAGAAAATTACCTAGAGTATATTTAAACAATAGGATTTTTCTGTTTTACTTAGGGAACTTTATCTACAAAAGCAGATTGGTCTCTTATTAATGGATAACCGATCAACGGAAGATCAATGCAATTTTTTTACTGAATGAGTTCTCTTTGGCATCTTGTCAAATAACTAAAAAATTATACACTAGACTACTCAAAGAACTGACACCTAACAAATTAAATCTTATCTCTGATACAAAAGATACTAAACATCTTGTACATCAACTCGCTTAAAAAATTCAATTACCACATATTGAAAACGAGATAAGAGAAAAATCTGCTACACATAGATACCGTTAAAATAAAATATCTGACGTTGGTTTGAAAATATAAATGGTCGGAATGGTCAGAAAAGATGACACATCTACAGGTCTGTATCATACCAGGCAGCAACTTGATTGTTGTCTTGTGGAGGTTGGGGGAGCTCATCAAGAGCGTCGAAATCCAGGTCCCCTGGTCCGACGTCCATGGGTCCATAGTTTGAGTCATGCTGTGAGCCGAGGTCTAGGCCTTGCATCGAGTCAACTGGGATCTGATCGTAGCCTAAACCACACATCCAACCAAACATTTACATTTCATCACAAATACCAAAAACCATCAACAAATAAAAAGCATTAATATTAAGCACATTGAATATTATTAATTATGTTATGACCAAATATTATTAAAATTTTGAAGGTCTGTGTTGGGGATCATTAAAATAAATATTTATTGAAATACAAATGAATAAATAACTATTTTGATGAATGTATTCACACCTCGAATCAAATCGTGAACTTTTGGAAATTCTAGAGCAGATGGGATTGTAGCATGCACATTTATTATAAGAGAAGTGATAATATCAAGAAAATTTGCCAAATATTTTCTTTCTGTCATCCAGTATTGAAAAGTGAAAAATAGGGAGCGTAAATAATAGGAAAAATTTTAAGTACAGAAAAACTAGTATGTAATTCTCATTTATGTACATATTTACATTATTATAAAATAAAGTTAAGATTAAACAAATGGAACATTTGAATCATAATTTATTTTTTTATTTGGCATGCCTGATATGCTTTATAACTTAGACTTGCTTTATGACTTAGAAATCGAGTAAATGTACATTTATGAAAACGGATGTGAAAAAAGCTAGCAACCATGAAAATTAAAAGTGAAATGATAACATAATGCACACTGGAAAAGTATTACATAATATAACAAAGGCTCTTTAACTGGATGGTGTAGAAAAAGTTAGGGATTTATTGTAACAAGTTTATTGAGCTCTTATATTTTCAAAATATAGTTTAATATTATATATTGGAACTATACTATAAATTTAAGGTAAAGGACCATAAGTATTATGATGGAAAAAAAATCAGAAGTTCTATCTTCATATCCCCAATATTATTACAATTAGCTAAGATAATACAATTTAGTTAAGATGCAGTAAGGACGCTTCATGAAGGAATTTTAGAACAACAGGCCCAAAAAGGCTAAGAACCCTAGTGATATAGAATATTCATTAATTAAATTGATGACATTATTCTTCAGTAATAATTTTGTACAACACTGTAAAAGTGAAAGGAACTTAAAAAAAACAAAAATCTTTCCCAACAAAATAGCATAAAATTTCACACCTTAAAGTATTTTGTGTATGTACTCATGCTACAACAGTTTTCATTAGGAGGCTAATATATCTTCATTTGAAATGAAATAAATAATTTTAACTAGAATGTAAGAACAATAAGAAAGCCCTGAAGGAAGTGACTTAGAAATAGATCGTTGGAGTGCTGAGACAAGTCAAATTTTTTGTTATGAAATACAATTTGCTTATATTGAAAAAATCTTTCGAGTCATACATCATAACTCAAAACATATTTACTTGGTTAAAATATTGATTTAATAATTTTGAAAGCTATTTGATAACTTTAACTTAAAACTTGGACACAATAAGTACCATGGAACCAACAGGTCTACGTATATTTGTGTAATTAATACAATGCATAGTAAAAAATATTAGACAAACACCATAAATGTCTGATTTCTGGTTAACGTTCCTTTAATGTTAATTTTTTGAGATGTAGTTAAATTTATATATTTATGATGTAAAAATATCTGGATTTTACAATATTTATAAGACATACTTTATAAAAGAAAAAAAAAAATACAAGGTGACTCAAGGACCAACTACTGGATATAACCATTTTGAGCTGGGATGGGTAAGTAGTGATTGATAAGAGGAATTGCAATGGGACAGGTGAGCGCTAGAGTGATCCCAAACAAATGCTTATTCCCATTGCTGAGTGGTCCCGTGGCCGAGAAGTTTTAACGTAATATTCAGATCAGCAGTCCAGGACCAATCATTCAACATGCTAATACGCCCTATTTTATAAAATGGGCCAACAATAAATATAAAAATAAACAATTATCTTGAAAAATGTAGGTCTATGATTATTCAGCAACAATTTAAAAATATTTAAAAAAAATCCTGAAGTTTCATCACACAAGCGCTAAATCTACATTTAAAAAAAGTGTCAATCTACACACATAAGTGTTTTATATATTGCTTATATATATTACACACAGTGAAGAAATACAGTGCATAAATCAATCAACAAATATTGCAAATTAAATACATCTAAAGAGATCCAAATGATTTTGAAGACAACTACTAACTTCTACTATACAACAAGAAAATGTTTTATCAAGAGAACATTGAAATTAATATTTACAAACAAAAAAGTATCTTTCTATTGAATTGATCACTTCAAGTTTATAATACTTTTTATAAAAGAAAAATGCTATGTTCAATGTGTCAAAAGAACTCAAAAATTAATAAAACTATTTATTTTGAACAATGCCCTACTTTGTAGAGCTTTTAGAATTAAGGAAAACTAGAGAATGAAAACATAATCCATAACTTTGATATTGTGGCTTTCCTTCATTCAAAAAGCCCTGCAAAGTGGGGCGAAACATTGTTCACAATAAATAGTTTTATTACTTTTTGAGTTCTTTTGACTGGACCTGAACCATGTTCCTTTTACATACTATACACGGTCAATCTTCCAATAATACTTTTAATTTCATTATTTTGATAATTTCCCAAAATAAACAAATATTGTAAATAATTATTGACAAAATTAATATTAAAAAAAATAAATAAATTAAGTGAAGCTGAGTAAATTGGTTTTAAATCTGCTAAGTAAATGATGACACATGGGCCACTTAACAAAACAAAAAGGGAATTAAAACTTGTAGCACACAGAGGACATCATAAAATACACCAGAAGTGATACACTGAAAAGCTCTATATCAGAGGCACACTAAAAAGAACAACATGCACAAAATAAACAATTGGCACATTAACAAAAGATAGAAAAAAAAGCAAGCTTTGTAACAGATGGCTCATCAAATACGCAATTTTACCTGTGTTGTAGGGAAGAACAGCAATCAGAGCCCTTTAAACATCAACAGCAAACATCAAACATACCATTTTATTAACTAATTTAATTAAATTTAATACTTAATTATAAACACATTATATATAATGTAGCAAACATGGGAAAAATAAGAGAACCTTTAAGATTATTGGAACTTCACCTTTAATAATTAAGATAAAAAATTTTTTTTTTAGAGCATACAGAAAAAATCCCACACCACAATAATGTGATATTAATCCAGATATATTAAAAAAAAAAAAAAAAAATAGTTCTTTTAGTTTCAAAAATAAAAAATACCTCTCTCTCCTTTTCCTTGATTTACCTACTTTGGATACAGTTCAAATTACATAAAATAACATTTAATTTTAGTTATAGGAACGCAATCTATCAATTTGTAAGTGAAAAAATAATCTGCTACACATGTGAACATTTTTTGGCAGCAACTGAAGGATAGCTTGTTTAAAAAATGCATTAGATTAAGAATAATAAAAAAAATATGAAATCAGGTAGGAGTAAAATATGCAACACATTTTCTTTAAATATCAATAAACGTTAGAAAATATTTCATTATTACAAAATATATTACCTGGCTGATATCCCCTACCGCCATGACTACTATGTACGCTCGGTGGTCCATGAGAGTACATAGTGTCATAATTTTGCTCACCTAGCATATCCTATTAAGGGGGAAAAACATAATGAAAATTATTTTGAACATATATTTTATAAAAAATAGTATAGTTCAATAACAAATGAAAAAAAAAAGTTATTGTCAATAATAAAATCAAGAGGAAATTTAACCAAAATATAGTTGTAAAAAATAATTTAAATGCTTGACCTGAGTGTAGGGAAGGTTACAAATATTTTAACAAAGCAAGGTGACTGTGATAAAGATTTTTAATTTAATGTGGACAATTGACTAATTAGGTATTTGGTCATAATTTAGGAATTGCTTGTTGACAAAATGATATGATTCCCTAATGTTTTAATGCCTCATGGGGGGTAAGGTAATTTCTGGACTGATATAGATGACCTGGGCAGGATAGCCTGCTTCAAGTTGTTTTTCAAATAATTTGTGCTAAAATTGTTTAAATGTATGATAATTTATAAATAGTATTGTTATTTGTTTCAGAATTGCTAATAGATTGTTCTTGAGGATGGCTGAATTGGCCAAAACGTCGGACTTATAATAAATAAAAAATGTTTTGAGACTAAAATGAATAATTTTTTTTATTTATATAAACAATATTAACCAGTTTCAAGAAGTGTTAAAATTATAATTTTTTTTTTTCGGACTACAAAAATCCTCATTATGTTTTTAAAAATTTTTAGTGAATAAAAAATCAGTAATATTTTTTTCTTATTCTTCAGAAAGAGACAAACTGATAGGTACTTAATAACCATGAAGAAAATGAATAAATTTTGAGCTACACGCCAAAAATACTAAATGTACATAACTTTTTTTTTTACCTGATAAATCAGAATAGCAAAATACCTTTCTGGGTAAATCCTGAACATTTAGCAAAAACCCCATGACAATCGGATGAATGCCATGGCGTTGCACAAAGTACGAATAAACAAATATTCATTTTTATTCAGTTAATATTAAAAGAAAATTCAGCTAAAAAATTAATATTTAGATAACATCATTAATTTCAGTTAATCTCAAAACAGTGCTAACTAAAAAGTATAGATTTTGTTTTTTTGGAAGCAGATAGTTGACCGTATGAAGTAGATAGTAGGAAGATAGTGTGGGTGGCGGTCAATAAAGTTACCAAAGTGGTAGAAGAAAACAATTTATTGTTAACCAACCTTTCACTCTACTTTGCAGGGATTCATCAGTACTAAAGGAGAAGAAAACGATAAGGATGATGGTGTCAAACTAGAAGAACGTAGAGAAATGATAAGTTGAGGGCTCGAGTTTAGGTGATCTGGTGATGAGGGTTGTACAATAGGTCAACGATTTTGAAGGCGGGCATCGCGATGGAGAATAGTAGTGTTTGTATCTTGGTGGCTCCAAGTATGTTGAATCATATTGGCAGAAGATAGTTGACCGTATGAAGTAGATTGTAGGAAGATAGTCTCAGTTGGTGGTCAATAAAGGTAACAAAATAGTAGATAAAACTATTTATTGTTAACTAACGTTTTGCCTCACTTTGCAGAGCTTTGTCAGGTTTACAGTTATTGTATACTTTCTTCTACTTTGAAAACGCCACCAACATCATCTTTTTCTTCTCCTTCAGTCCTGACAAAGCCCATGAAGTGGAGCAAACGTTGATAAACAATAAACAGTTTTCTTCTATTATTTGGGTACCTTTATTGACCACTATCCAGACTATCTTCCAACAATATAGATTTTTTGTCAATCAACAATTCAGATTTTACAAACGATGTTGCAAGAACCAACAACAAACAGGTCTATCAATAAATATTAATGTAAATGTTTGTTCACATTAGTCAACCGGAATAAACAAAAAATTTAAAAATATGCATTTTTAAGTTGATACAGTTGGAATCTAAGAATGTTATGGACAGGAAAATTAGGTTATCATAATAAAAAAATGGACGCCTAAAGATTATAAAGAATGAAGAGTTTCTAACATAGACTATGATTTCTTGCCGAATCTGTTGTATCAATGATTAACAAAGTTGCTATGATGCAACGTATTAGTTTCAAAACAAACATTAAAAATTGTATATTGGTTTCATGACAAAAAATAGGGAGTTATAAATAACTTGGTGGCATTAGGCAATTTGTAGATTACTTTAATTAAGTACACTTGAACCATAAACCAGTACTTTTAATGGTCAATAAAATTTAATGAATTTTTGCTATAATTTTATAACCTAAAATTAAATTGATTTAAAAATTAACCAATAGACAACATGAAAATATCTGAGGAAAGTTAATTTTGAAAAAAAACAACAGCAAAACATAATTCAATAAAACAGCGTTAGAGAATTATTGTAAAAGTGAAGCATAAATTTAAGTTCTTACATACAAAAAAAGAAAATTATCTACAGAACAACTTTAACTTCAGAAGTTATTGAACTATCCATCTTCTACAAATTCTAGGTACTAAGTACTTTGTAAATTCTTGATTGACTCAAAAAATCATTCTAGTACTATAATTGACAATGAAAGTTATCATTCATTAATAATTCTACTATCATGGCTCGAGAGATTGGATTATGATCCTAAGATGATTAGAAACTTGAAGTTACCTGTAAATCGGGAGCCATTCCTAAATCACCATTCCATAGATTCTGATCCTCCCTAAATAGGGAGTTTGTAAGCTCCATCGAAAGTCTCTTTTTGTAATCCTGAGGTTTGTCTTCAGACATTCTGAACAAGACAGCAGCAGCATAAGTAGCTACAAAATAAGAGGAATACTTTATAAATGATATTTTCAATGTCTATACTTATGCTAAATTCATGTTATTAATAGTAAAAAAAATATTTTTTAATTTGGACGTTTTCAAATATAAAGTTAACTAATTGAAATTCAATTATCAATACATAAAGCAAAACTGTATAAAAACATGAAATGCTTTTACTATTGCAGAGTAAATGCAGACCTCTATTAGCCTATACTGTCAATCAGGTTTGTTATAAATTAAAAAAAAAAGGTTATAATTCGTTAAAAATTGGTTCTTTGAATGAGGCAAGGACAACCAAATTGGTTGCCATCATGAAAGTGCTTAGTGTATTGAGATTGTTAAATTTTTAACACTCAGAAAAATTCTTAAAGAATTAAAATTTATTCTTTTTATTTAATGTATTGTTTTAATTAAAAAAATAATTACATTACATGTAAAAACTGATAGTACCAGACAGATTCAACTAAAAAAATTATTATTATTTTTTTTACTGTTTAATTTTAAATATTGATGGCTTACCTTAAAGTGGTGCCAACTATATTTCCACTAGCTTTAGGCAAAATAAAATTTAAAGTTCTTTCTTTTAGGAAAATTAATTGAACGGTTGTAATATTCCTAATAGAGAGAACATTTTAAGAGAGAATTGTATTGTTGGTAAAGTTATTAGAAACGTATTTAGCACTAATATGAAGGAAGCCGTTGATATAGAATGGTAATTTGAAGAGGTTTCAAGTAGAATAGTGGAACCATTAAATACATAGCCAAAATAGAAGACAAAAGAGGATAGTTTAAAATGTTTTATGCCCTTGATTCCCAGAATACACAAATTTAAATCGATCAGGTTCAAGCCTCAGTCAATCTCAACATGTTTCATTCCTTTCCTCTAAAGAAGGGGTCTCGGCTTTTTATTGAGTCCAACACAAAAAAGTGAAACAAGATAACCAATGATACAAATTTTTCACCACCTTAATTTTAGATTATCTAATTCGCTCAGAACTTCTTAATTTCAATAGCTACGTAATTTATTATTATTATATAATAAATCAATTATTTCATATTAGGATGATATTATAAACCAGTGTGTAGTAATATCTTTGGAATTAGTCTCCAGTGTGCAACAAATCACATAAATCACCAGAGTTATTGAGCCAAAGGTATTGATAATACTCCCCAAAACAGATAGATGTAAAAAATATTTAAAAACATTATAATCAGTAAAAAATTATTAGATGGACCTTAAAATTTAGTAATACTCACCAACACCTTCATTTCGAGAGTGGAGTAATTCTGTAAGAGGCGCTGTAGCACCTTCTTGTTCTATAAGCTCAGCACCTTCCTTGTCCTGGGCAAGCTCGCACAGTACACCAGCAGCTACTCGTTGAATATTCTCTATCTCATCGAAAAGAAGCTGTACAAAGATCGGTATGACCATCTGGCCTCTGATAATAGCTCTGTTGTGGCTCTCTCTCGCCAAAATATGAAGAGCACCCACAGTGCCTTCCACTATCTCTTCCATGCGCACACCGTCCGCATAAATACCACCTGATTGGGTTCCTCCGCTGGTAACACTGGATCTCTAAATGATAAATAAAAAATACTTATAGATAAAATAGATGTTTTAATTTTTATTTTCAAATAAATTCCTAACTTAAACAACTTTTCATCATCAACGAATAAAATAATGGGTAATATTCCAGAATATTGACTAATTAACCCCTGATAAAAATCACTAAAACTCGCATATTTTTAAGGACTATAACAACACTTCACCAATCAGTTTTAATTTCTGAAAACTAGTCTTCTTTTTAAAATCCACAATTCCCTTTGATCTTTTACTATCTGTTTATAGAAAATTTATGAACACTTTTATCTTTTAAATATTTAATATTGACATTAATAATAAGTATTGTAAATAAATTTAAGTGTCCCTGCATCCAATCATGGATTATTAGGGTTAACAATAAAACAATTCATTTAGGATTTATTAACTGTCATATTCCTCACTCTTCATTATTATAAACAATCTTTAGGCTTATTTATCTCATCAAGGAGTGTTGAGATAAAACATTTTATTTCCAATAATAATAATAATTAAAAAAAAAAATGAAATAAAAAATACAACTTTAAGGAAAGAAAAAAAATTATAACATAATGATGGTGTTATCTAATTGTAGTGTCTAAAAGGGAATTAATAAATGATTTTCCTATAAGAAACATTACTAGTAAGGATTTAGAAATGTATTTATAGCAGACAGCCATGTAAGCTAAACGTACATTCAGATTTTTACTAATTAAATAAACTTTCAAGATAAAACTAAAACATGAATACTAATTTTTAAAAAAAGTTTACTATCATTGGAAAATAAAATTGCACTCACCCTCTGTGTGTCCTGGAATGCTTGCATTAGGAGCCGTATCAAGTGGTGTATTGCACCGTGATCCCTAAGCGGTGTGTGGTTAGCCTGACACAAGGCAAGGTTTCTGATCAAGCCAATAACAGCCTTGACTAGAGGCCATCTTGAAGGTGGGTGTAACAACTTGACAATCACTTGCAAGCCATAGTTGAGGCGGACAGCATTCTGGGCAAGCTCACTCTCCATATGGCGAGAAGTCAGGTGCCTCAAAGCACAAACCTATAGGACAATTAATAAAACTATAAATTCAACATAAAACCATAGTGACACCACTTTTTTTTTTTCTCCAGTTACTATGAAAAGAAAAACTTGTTGCTTGCTAACTTGTTCTATTAAAACATTGAGATCTTAGAGGTTTCCAAGTTGCAGCCTTTTCCAAACTTTCGAAATCTAATTACCACTTCTATAATTATTATCACACTGAGTACCCCTCATCAAAATAAAAAATAAATTCTAACTTTCCCTAATGGACAAACCCTCTCTACGAACACTTAGTAAATGTTACCATAGAAGTAAAAGAATTTAGACACTTTAAAAAAAAGACTCCACTTTTACGAAAACAGGCAGTTAAATTTTCTTAATAAAAAAAATCAATTAAGGCCTCTGAACAGACACCTACAAGAATTGTAGAAAATTAAAGAAACCTTACTAGATTGTTCTATTTTGAAATGAATAAGTACATAAATTTATAAATACATTATAAAAAAAATTTTTTTGTTCTACTATGTCACCTGAAGCTGTCTATAAATTAGAGCATTAAAAATGCGTAATTTTAGCAATTTACTAAAAATTAAAAATTCAAGGTATATTATGATACAATTCAATTTTATTGAAATTGTACTATGAATGAATACTGCTGGATTAATATTATCACTGTTGTGGAGTATGAACTTGAATTAAAAGAGTCTGTAAGTGACATAAAAACTATCACATCTAAAGGAACATGAAAAATTAGTGATCATATTACAATAAGTGAAAATAAAAAGAAAAAGTTTATATAATATTTTTTTAACTGATTGAATAAACATACAAAACATACTTAAAAAATAATGTTCATAAATTGCAGAATAATACTCACAGCAGGTTCAGTTATTTCTTCTCTGTCCCCAGCTGATATAATTGTCCTGACAAGTGCATCAACACCACCGACCTGGCACACAGTCACTTTATTCCTTTGATTATTGCAAGTCAAATTTGATAATATACCAGCTGCACAAGTAACAATATTGATATCGGAAGAATCGAGCAGTTGGACGAGGGATTGGAGGAGCCCTTCCAAACCACCAACTTTGGTTCCAGCATCTGAAAGATTTCTCAAGGTCCAAAGGCAGTTCTGAACAAGCCGCTGCGATGGATGCCCCAGGTGCATTGCTAGAGCAGGTAATCCTCCAGCCTCAACTATTGCAGGTTTGTTGCTTGAGCAGACGGATAAAACTGCCAAAATATAGTTCGTGAATTCATTTAGAAGACAATATATTTAATTAATTATAGAACAATTTACACACTTTACCTAAAAACTAGTTTTAACAGGAAAAAAAAATTATCTGAAATCTTTATTAAAAATGTTATACAAGGGTAACTCTAACACTACAATGGAGTAAAAACACTTGATGTAGCTAAAATATAAAAGAATTTAGGGAATTTCTTCAAGTAATGGTTCAGTTAGATTTATCACTATATATAATCTTATCATTAGTTATGTATAGTAATAGTCTTTTAAACAGACACATGTGATATGGTTTAGTTCAAATTGTTAGAAAAAAGAGTCCCCAGTAGATGGGCCAGTATAGCTTTCTCACCATTTCCATAGGGTAGATAGGTACATAATTACCTACATTTCAAGTTGAGAATAAATTTTATTATTTTTATTTGATTTGTCATTAGAGAATAAAATCTACAAGATGATCAGTGTTCGAAACATTTCATCAAGAAAAAACTTGGCAAAAAAATACTTTCAGACACGGCGAAGCAAAAAGTTGAGTAAAGAATTTGATTAAAATAATGCTGGACCATTTTCACACAACCCTTTTTCCATTTACTGCAGCATGAATACAAAGCTTTATAACCTTCAGTACTGAGGAAGCAAAATTGTATATATGAATCCAACTATATAAAAAAATCCCTTTACTTCAATTTATGATTTAATTAGTACACAGATTATTATTAAATAAGAAAAAAATAAAAACCTTTAAGCACTCTTGATGTTGTCCAGAGGAGCTTCTCATAATCGTAGCTCCTCATGATCCGTACCAGCTCAATAGGACCCTGTGACGCCAAAATAATAAGCTTACTTTCTTGATTGCCATAAGCTAAAATTTGGAGACAGTCGGTCACAATGGCTAAGAACTTCACATTATTTCGTTGGAGCAAAACAACCATCTTTTGCAATCCTCCAGCAACTCGCACAGCTGTCTTACTTCCTTCTTGATGAAGAAGGAGGTTGTGCAAAGTGGTGATTGCATAGAAAAGAACAGATTCCACAGGGGAACTAAATAAAAAGATAAAAGGTTATTGTGGATAATAAAATAAAATTATATGGTATGTGCTCATATAATAGTAAACAACAAACCTTAAAAGTTTCACAAGTGCAGGGATACCACCGCTTTTGAAAATAGCCAAGAGACCCTGCCTGTGATGGGACAAATTGTGTAATGTTCCTACGGCTCCTTTGGTTGTTTCTAGGTCGTTACTGTTTGATAATGCCCTCACCAAAGCTTCAACCATCTAATAATAAGATTTATTATTGATAATGTAACATGAAAAATATCTTTAAAAAAAATATTACAGATATAAAACAAAAAAAAATTTTTATTTAACAATTTTATTTCCAACTTTACTTTCTGAAATAAGTAAATGATAAATTTAATACATATAATGAACTGGTATAAATTCTGTTTCACATTATTTTCATGTACAAGTATTATATCAAAATTATATTCTAAATAATAATAATAAAAAAAGTTACCTGAGGACTGTTCATGATCGCATGGCGAGAGGCTTCCTTTTTAGAGAGCTGGTGTACCATCATAGCAGCTTGTGAGACCACAACTTGGTCCTCATCATTAAGCAACTTTATCAATTCTGGAATAGCACGGGTAGCTAGATCAGCATCATCCTGTAATACAAAAAAAAAATTATTAGTAGCTGCCTACTTAATGGCTAGTTTAATGATCATCCTTACCACTTTAATAGAAGGGGATACAGAATACACAATAAAGATAATGTTTTTTGGGAATATTAAATAATAGATTAGAAGTCAGACCAATTAAAAAATAATTTATGACATAAAGTAGACAAGGTGATATAATAAACATAGAAGAATGCATGCTAAAATCCATATATGTGAGCATGTTCCGATTGTAGAAGAGACTGTTTGAAATGGGTTTGCCATTGCCAAAAAATTATTATAAACATTTTTATTTCACTAGTGTATTTCTTTTAAACCTATTTTTATTTATAATACATTTTATATTTTACATTCGTTTTAGTTATTGTTCCCCCCGTATCCAATCCTTACAATCTAAAATCCTCAAAGCTCTTTTATCACGTCACAAATAAGCTCATCCATAAAGATCTTAACATCCCTTTCATTGCAGAATTGGCCCAACAAAGATATGCAAACTTTCATTCTAAACTCCTTACCCATTAATTCTTAATCTCTCATCCTTAACAGTTACTGATAACTGATAATCCTCCAAGGCGCCTGAAAAGAAAATGACCATAGGACCTTCTAATTTAAATTAATAATTGAAGTACCACCATTGGGTGGATTCTTCCCAAGATTATGAAACTTTCCTCAAATTTACTTATTGTATTTTTTTTTTACAGCTGTAAATTTTGATAAATAAATAAAATTATTAAGCTAGGTAAATGCAAGTACGGCAAGTGGGCCTAGTGGTATTTTTTGCCAACCCTTGAGTCAATATTACCTGCCCCAGGTAGGCATCAAACTCACTGGGACCTATACCCTAACCCGTAAAGGCGTCACATCCCTTATTTAACCAGTAAGTCATTAGAATAAAACATACAGCAATTTTGTTACACCAAAATAATGTATCTTACTATTAATTTAAAAATCTAAATGGGTTCTAACCTGATAATTGATGAGATTTACAACCGCATGTTTCAACATTTGACTTGGTTCAGCAAGCCTTTGAACTGCGGTTGCCTGAGCCTGGTCAAACTGTGTCGATGGAATTTCGATACCTTCTTCTAATGTTTCGGGAAACATAGCAGCTCGAACTCTCTGAGATCTTGTCTGAGAGAGTTGTTGATTCATTTCTGTGGATGAAAGTTAAAACATTTTTTTGTATGTAATTACAATGACATTATTTAAGAAAAAGCTAATTTCAAATCAAATAAACCTACCATCAACTTGCTCTTGGGTAAAACCCTGAGTAAAACCTTGATCCAGGTCAAACATGTCTTGATCCCCATACATCTCTTCTTCTTTACCTGAAAGTGAGGGGGCTGTGGTGGTTGCGCCTGAATGAATACCTGAATCAGCCAAATATGAGCTCTGTTGCCACATGAGTGTTTGGTCTTTGACAGAACCCATGGGCAAATCTGGCCCACCCTGGTAGTTTCCATGAGACACTAAAAAATAAAGATTAGATAGTGAGTTCATAATATAATCAGTTGATATCTAACATCTATATATAATTAAATAATCCTTAATCAAGTAAACAAATGTTTTTAGTAACATGGAAATTTACTAATTGGATTACAATGACTTTAAAAAGGTTCTCATAAAAATGGAATGGGATAACTTCAGAACAACATATACTGAGCTTCAAATCAAGCAAAATGTAACACAGCAAGATGAATTTACTATTAATTCAGTCATAGATTTTATTTCTCAATATTTCGAACTATACAACAAAGAATTTCAGCATAAAACAAAGGTAACTACTAACTTTCATGCTACTAAAATTAATTTAAACTTATGAACTATGAAATAATAACTTAATGAAAAAATAACTTACTTGGCCTACTTTGAGCTTGTTGCATCATTGTCAAAGCAGATATTTTCCTCCCCTAAAATTAGAAAAAAAAGATAAGATTTTCATGAATTGTAAATTTTATAAAGTGGTAGAAACAGGTCTAGTAAGTGATAATACATAAAGGCTTTCATGAACTAAGAGGGAAGTAGCAATAACAAAAGTAAACTATCTTAATTACCTAAAGAAAAACAATAATTAAAAAAAAAAATACGGGCAAAGACACTGCATACATTGCATTTATGAATGGAATGAAAACATATCCGCCATGTTTTCCAATGAAGGTGCACTTCAAGAACAGTAAATGAATTAGAAATTTGCAGTTTCTAAAGACTGAGGTCATATAACTTGGATGTAGCTTACCGGCCATGACATGCATCCACAAAAATGCGATTGTATATTACTTTAAAAGCAATAACTACACTCAAAAAATGTACAAATATGATACATACTATAAAAAGAAGGTAATCCTAATGCTGTTTTGACTTGGCTTTTAATGTCACTAATAACAAATTCAAACTTAATAAAAAACAAATAACTCACACTACTAAAACAAATTAAGCATGTGCGCTGAGTCAGGCGAAGTTCAGGCCGAAAGACGATACAAAGAACTGAACACAATGAATCAGTTGTGAGAATAACTTCACGTGTCCTGAGGCAGGGGTCGCTAGGGTCGATCTTGGAGTGCTATCTATAAACATTCCATTACTCGGAACTAATGGTTCTGTATTCACAAAGAACCTGAAAAAAAATTATGTGTTTAAATCTAAGGACATTGGGGGGTTTGTTTAAACGAACGAACGCATTATAAAAATTTAAACTTACAAAATCAACAAAACAGAATTAGGGATGACAATCTACTCGTCACACTATTTTAGTTACTCCTCGATGACTAATAATGTCAAGTGGAGTGGGGCATGGGAGGAAGTCTCGATGATACATCTTTGCTCACTGATTAATTTCCAATTCGTTTCCTCTACTTTTAAATGTTCTATTATGAGGTTGAAAGCATTGGTGAATACTGAGAGGGAGGAGAATGCGTCTCCCATAAAGAAAATCACAATTTTTTTAAACCTTTTTTAATTATATCCTCCTTATGTTTATCCGTAGTATGACAAGAATGGTTTCATAATGAAATAATTAGTTATTTTATGTTTGAAACTTATTTTCATTAAATGGAAACATGAAAGAATCCTTCACGACCCAGAAATACCAATTGGAAGGATTTTCTATAAATTCCGTTTAAAATAAACATATATTGTAGCATCCTCTAAAAATATTTCTGAAACATTCGCTGGTTGAAAGACCACTAAATTATAAAACATATGTGTATTCTTAATTAAATTTCAGTTTTATTAATTTATTTGTACCATTAATTGTTCACGTGGGCGGTTTAAAGTCATTGTGGCGCTACACTTAACGACGATTTTAGCTCAAAATTTGGATCTAGTTGCACTGAACTGTTAAAAGAAAACTCTCCAACCTCAATAGTTCTTCTATTCGATGCCTGTTTTTTAAATATTTTATCAATATAAAAAATGTTATTCATTGAATTGCAACATGATGTCATTTTCGGATATTTAAAAAATCAGTAAAAATAAAATTTAGCCAATTTTACTTCAAGATTACCTTTAATCAAACTTCATTTCAATATTCAACTGGTTTTAATCATAGATGGGCTTTAAGAATTTATCACAGCCTATATCTCAATATGAAGATTAATGCACTTACGCCACTCTTACTCTGACTACTTCTTCACCTTTATTTATGATAATGTGACGTTGGATTGAATAATTTATTTGTCACCTATTAATTGCTCACCTCGTAGCACTGACTTGAATCCTTTAGGTGTCGTTTGTAATAGGTATACCTGAGCAAAGGATATAATGAGCAAAGCTAAGGATACAAGATGGCATTGACCATAAAATAATATTCGGTTTTAGGAGGATATATCATTTCTGTATGTTCTAAATGTTTTTAGAGAATTAATTTTGTTAAGCTCCTTCTCCACTTAAGGTTAACCGGGGCAAGAGAAATTCGAGGTATGTGAAATTATTTTTAATATTCAAACAGAAAAGTAAAACGCGGTCATTGAATGAAACGGATTAAAAATTGCTGCGGGTTCTCAAAAGATGGGAAAGGCACTTGAGACCTTTAATCCACACGGTTGCCACTTGCCGCAAATCTAAAATATCTATAAAAGCTTGATAAACGAAGTAAGTAAACATTTTTCGATATCCACAAGCTTGTGTTTGGATGATGTTTATTGTTAAGGTACAGCTACACGTTTGCCAAAATATGGAAAATTCCTGCATGCGCTGGCATAGGGATGTATTATTTCGATTGGCTGGTATAAACAGAACGGGGGCCGACCCGTTAATTGTCGGTTTTGGGCACAAAGATCGCTTGTGCTGTATTCACACGTTTGTGTTCAGTTAGTTTTGTTTTAGAACTGCTAACAGCTAAATAGTTGCACTCTTCGTGTTTTCATTAATTAAAGACCCCAACCTTCAAATTCAATTAACTCTGGTTTTGAGATTATAGATTTTATATCTATCGATTTCAAATCATTAAATTCTTAATTTTAAATTATGTCAATTAACGTTAGCGTTTTATTTTACACAGCAGAAGATATATTTATAAAGACATTGTATTCCTGAGGGAGAGAAGGAGATAGGAAGTTGATAACAAACATATGGAAAAAAGAAATGTTTTCAGCCAAATAACATATTTTTTAGACTCCAATATGATAAACAAATTCTCATGTCAAACGTAAAGACATTATTAAGTATAAACAGACATTACATGTTTATATAATTAAAATAACAAATACCTGATAAAAATTCAGGAACGGAAGTTGAATTCACAGGTTACGTAGTACTAGTTCTATGAATTTTTATCATCTACTACCTGCTTGGCGGATATTTATGTTTCCTTCCATTTATTCTGTCTTTACATTATTCCTTTTTAAAATGAAAATATTTAAATCAAATGTAATATCCGACCAAAGTCACGAGAACATACAATCGTATTTTATCGGCATTTGTTGTTTCATTTGTTTAACAAACATTTGTATCAGTTTTGAAGTGTAGTTGGCAAAAGTGTAAATCTTGTAAGTCAGGGATTCCCAGCTGTCCCAGTGAAAGGATAATTTCCCCATGAGCCCGGGGATAGGAAATAAATAAAAAAACGTTATTGGTGGAGACATTCCCTTCTGGGGACAATGAGTAAAAGCGCTCAATGAGCTATTCAAGGATATTATCAATTTTTTTAAACGCTAAAATAAACATAATAAACAATAAATAAATAAACATTTAAGGATAAGAGCGCAAATGTGTTTAACACTCAAAATTTAACAACTATCAGATTGATTGTTTTTCTATTTTCTTACAGTGTACACTATTAATAAAGAAGACAGGGGAGGTTGTTATACCTTGATGATAGTGTACTTCGAATCATGGGCGTATCTAGAGGGGACAGTTGCCTCCTCTGTAAGTAAAAAAAATGATTTAGATTATAAATAAAAATGATTTTTTTTTTTTAAAGCGAATACTAATTATAATAACTAATAAAGCATTTCGACAATTATATATAATTTTATTAAAATTCTGGTTTCATTCGCCGTTCCCGTGTTGAACTGTCACAACCTAATTGACTATGGCTTGCCCTCCCTAGTTTAGATCCTGTGTACGCCCTTGCTTCGGAACATTCTTAAGTTTTTTTCGAGGAATTGTAATTTATGTGATAGGAATTGTGCTAGAGTTAAGATTAAGTGTACTGAGTTGAATGAAAGAGTTGTTGCCCTATGCTATTGTTTTCTGGTTAATATTGCTGCTTTGTCAATTATTTTATTTTGTATTTTTATTTTTGTTACTTTTTTGATTACCCGGCTGTCTTTAAATGGGCTACAGTAGAGAAAGAACTCCTCGTCTGCGGTAATATCTTTGGAATACGTTCATTTCAAAATAAAACCAAAACTTTTTTTACTACTTTACCCTTAATTATGTTTTTATAATTTCCTGTATCAAACTTCCTAAATCATATTTCCTGAGCTACAAACAAAAACGCTTAATTTTGTCCATAGCTTTTTATTCCAACTGGGAATTCGGGGATTTCAGTATCTTTAAACCTTCCCATTACGACAGAAGACATTTTGAAAAAAAAACAAACACGTAAATCGATATAGTAACTCAAACATTTATTGTGGACAAAGATTCAACCATTTACTTATATATATA
>NW_027109759.1:192930-201234 GCF_000696795.3 Halyomorpha halys
TATATGTCCAGGTAATTAAATTACAAAGTTTCTGATTCAAAAGGAGGGGAAGGAGTGAAACTTGGCTATTCAACATAAAAGCGCTATGAGGGCTTGAATTATACTGCTTTAAATTAGGCTTCATTAATTTTTATCGTGCCGTAGAAGTTTTTAAAATAATGTGAACAATTTTAAGCTTTTAAGTTTTTCGTCTACTAATTTTGTATTTATTGTTATTTTTTAAAATCAATAGCATAATTTTTTCAAAATGAAATTTTCTATAAACGGATGGGGCACAAGATTTTTGAAAAAAAAAATTCAAGATGGCGGCTAAAAAAAAACGCATTTTGCAAGACTTGTAGATTTATTTATGCTTTTAGTACAGAAAAAAGATACGAACAAAAACTTCAAACCTAGTTTTTGTAGGAATTAGTTCCACCCCTTATTGGGGAAATTGTTATACCTACTCCTAGGATCACAATGAACACTTATATATTTTTTAAAGCTATCCATTTGGTTTTAGAAAAACTGTAGAAAAACAAGGATACAAACTGTAAGGAGGCCTCAAATGTATACTGCTTAAAAAAAAGATTTTATTAATTTTTATCATAACTAAATGACAGATTTATAAACTTTTATGAATACAGCTTTTCAGTTTTTTGGCCACCATTTTGTTATTAATCTAATATTTATTAAAAAAGGCATTTTTCAGGGTTAGGTTGTTCTACACTCATAGTATGTCAAACAAATACCAAGAAGGAACAAAAACAATGAAACCTGGTCTTTGTGAGAATTAGTTCCACCTAATACACCTATTTTTTATTTTAATCTCCTTTAGTATATTGCTGTTTACATACCTAATTTCATTTATCCTTCAAAGACTCCAGTAGATGAAAACATTCTGCTTATCCAAATAATTCTGTTTTTAGTCTAAATGAAAAGCAATTGTGATTTAAACAGCTATGTGAGCTATACCACTTTTACTCTCATAGCCATATTAGTCATACAAAATTGTTAATCATATTGGAGTCTAAAAAATATGTTTTGGGGCTGAAAACAATTTTTTTATCAACAGGATTGTTATCAACTTGCAACCTCCTTCTCCTCTTCAGGAATATACAATGTTTTTTTATTTTACAATGTTTGGAAATGGTAAGGGAAAAGGAAAAATGGGGGAAAAATATATAAGAACCAAAGAGATGAAAAGAAGAAAAAAATCATATTCTAGTGTTATATATTACTATTGTTTATATTTATTATTGCATACTTATCTAGGGCTATATATTGTAAGACTAAATATATTGTCTGATCAGATTAAAATGAGTATGCTGTGTGATTAGAAACAATGAAGTTGGGCAGCACAACTTTGTATTTTTTTAATAAAGTGTTTCCTTTTATCTTGTGTTATGTTAAATTAAAATATACCATTAAAGTTAATTAATAATATTTGAAACAATATATTCACATCAAATTCATAGAATTTTAAAATATACAATCTTAAACATAATAATACTAAAAGAATACAATCTTAACATAATAAAAAAATAATACAATCTTAAAGTTAATCATTGATTTTAAAGGTTAGGAAAATTATTTAATTAATTAAAATTAGAGAGCACAAATATTTATCTGTTTGCAGTTCTCAAACAATAATTACTAAGCACAAATGTGTGAATGCATCACTAGCATTTACAGAAGTTACCTCTGATTTGTGTCCAAATATGGACAGAATGTATCAGTTAAAAATTTAGGCAAGCTGATATCAGCCAAATGAAATGTCATATACAAATGGTTGTACATGTGGAAACTTGGCATAGTTTGGTAAATGTAGGTACCTTTAGGGGATCTCAAAACTTGGCTGCCTAGATCCTCCAAAATCATACTTATTCTACTATAATGGACACCATATTTTATTTTGATTTATTAATTAAATTACCAAAAGCAAAAGTTGATGTGTTTTTTTTTTTTAAAGAATAGTTGTATTGAGATTATATGTTTGTATTACATGACATGGGAAATTAGCCTGCAAATGAGAGACAGTTTTTTAAATGAATTGTGACAAGTCAATAATTGAGATTACCTCCTTGATGATGGTAATGAAACGTTAGTGAATGAAAATAAACTGTTGAGAGTATAATTTTTAATTGGTGTTATTATACCAAAAGCATTTTTAACTCACCCTTTCTCAACCATTTGGTACGTCATAGATTGAAGCTATCAAAACTGATGCCCATTGAACTCTTTATAGAGATTCTTCGAGAAACATATCATGACAAGAAGTTGTGCTGTTGCTAGGATATATGGCAGTCTGTTACTGTAATAACCAATGATGCACATAAACAATGAGATAGAACGACTAAAGAGAAGAAAAATCTGTGTTTATTGGGGCTATGGATGACAGTAAGGTGGGTGTTAAGTCCAGTTTATTGTCCCTCTCTAATCTGAGACCAAGTGGGCTGTGGAGGTCCTGCCCATTAGAGATAGTCTGTCCATTGGATGAGAGGTGTCTCACATTACTTTTCTTAAACTTCACATATGTTTAAAAATAGGATACACTAGATAATTTAATTAATATAATTTACATTATAAGTTAATTAGAATTATACTAGAAAAGCTTGAATGGTAAAAAAGGTGAGTGGTAAAAAGAAATGATTGGTTTTTACCAAAAAAATTATTGTTCTTAAGTTTAAACATTTAGTATTTAGGAGAGATGCTCAACTTAAGAATACCCTTTAATAATACTCAAATTAATATAGAACATTTATTTATTGATGATAAAAAAGTTATTTAATTAATAATAATGAATTAAATTTGCAACTTTACAATGAAGTTTTAAAATGATTCCAGTGGTTGAAATGTGAAAGTAAATGTAAAAAACAAGAATATAATATTTTATACATACATGTGTAATGTATAGTACAAATTACAATGACTAAAATATTAGTTTAGGTTATCAAGAATATGAAGATAAATACTTCATAATAATGTAACCAAAAATGAATAGGATTTATTTAAAAGCCCTGCCAATTTCAATAGTAACTAAATCAAAACAAATAGTCTTTTAATGCTGTCAAGTTACAGATTTTATACAGTTAAAAAAGCCTTTAATTACCACTGAACTTTTACTGTGAAGCTAATCAGATCCAGTTTAATAAAGAAAGCATAAGAAGAAAATGAAAGTATGAACAATCTATTTATTATTTCTCTCTTTCTTGACATCTCAAAGATACAAGTTAGATTAAATCAATATATTTATTGTAATTTTCTCTTTCTAATTGCTGAACAGCTTTTAAGAGACTGAAGGCTTATCTAATAAATACTACAAATTGGTTGGATCGTGTTATTTAAAGCAAAAATAAATAATAGAAAACACTATTTTGTTATAACAGTATTCTTTTTACAATCAGACAAAGACTAATAATAGCGTTTTGTATGGCATGTATATTATGGGCCATTCAAGAGTGGTTTGTATCTGTTTTAGTAGTTTATGAATCTTTGAAGTGTACAGGCAGGCACAAATTAGTTATTTTAATTCTAAAATGAATATTGAAAAATTTATAAAAACAAATCTGACAGAATTGACATCAACATGACATGAACATTTTTAGAATCGTCCAAGCTCACAATCTATTAATGCCTAAAAGAGTAGAGGTTAATGAGAAGAGCATATATGAAGTGGATTTTATATTTTGATGGTTTGTTGAAGGTGATGAGAGTTGGTAAACAGAAAGTTCTTTGGAACTGTCGGCGCAGAAAGTTAAAACTGCTGAATGATGCATGTGACCATCATGGATTTCAATGTCAATAAATATGTAAATAAAATGGATTTCCATACTAAATAATCAAAATGAAATACATTTATTTGTGTATTTTCATAAGTATATTTAGTCGTCCTTCCCCTAAATTAAAACAGACCTTTCTATTCCAGAATCAAGAAATATATACAGAATTATTATATGAAATTTCGTGAAAAATTATTAAAATACCCATATATACAAAATGTGGCCACAACTTGCATTCTCAGCAAAAAGGTGTTGAAGGGGAGCTGGAAGAGGGAACTCCTGGACAAACTAGAAATACTAATATCAAGACACAGAGGTGCTTTCAGTTGTAACTGTCATACTGTATTCTTGAGCTGATATCATCCAGCTTGCTAGTTGTCAGTATTTATGATTGATTGAAGTATGAATATAGATATAAAGTTTAAAAAAATAAATTAAATTTTCACAAATTTTTCTGGGTTACTGTTGTTTTTAATTATTTTTAGATGAGT
This sequence comes from Halyomorpha halys, assembly GCF_000696795.3. Taxonomy (NCBI): domain Eukaryota; kingdom Metazoa; phylum Arthropoda; class Insecta; order Hemiptera; family Pentatomidae; genus Halyomorpha; species Halyomorpha halys. The sequence goes on from NW_027109759.1 coordinate 197,183, forward strand.
AATAATATCAAATTTTATGGTCTTATGAATATTATTAACATGTTAAGATCATAGAATAAATAGATAGTAAATTCTTGAATGACATTCACTTCTTTGATTTTTTTGTCAACCTGTGCAGGCTTTTTATAAATAAAATAAAAATAAATAGTAAAAAAAAATTTGAATTTGAGAAAATTCACAGATGGAATTTTATAATAATGTGCTATAATGTTATAAACCATTGGAATTTTAATTATTTATTATATAATAGAGTATGAATGTTGTATTCAGAAACTTTAAAATTCTATTATCATGCAAAATAGTTAGATATTTAAGATTTAAAAATTTGTTTAAAATAAACTACAGAAACCACAAATATTTTCTCTGTTTAAATAGTTGCTTTGTTTCATGGAATAATATAATATTTTCCTCTTAATCAAATATATTTACATCTACAAAACTATTACCTCGATCTAAACAAAACAAAGTAAGTTTTGAATGTATATTTTTCCATAAGCTATTTAAGTTTTTTATCTAAATTTAGTTAACACTACACTATTTATTGTTCATTCATTAGCTATAGATTGATTCACCTTAATTAAGTTTTTAATATTTACAGATACGCTTGTTGCTACGTATAATGCATTAAATTATTCATATTGCTGCTTTGCTTCGATCAAGTCATTACTTAAAAAAATAAGAAGTTTTTATACTTTTGGTTTTTGATATTAAAGGATTAGTTCCTTAGGCTAGAGTTACTTCCTCTACAGGGTCCTTATGCAGACTATCATCACTAAGTTCCGCTACTTTTTATATAATGGCCCCTGTCTATGATTTCATAAGAATACTTATGTATAAAGGAGTACAATGTTATGTTTAGAATACATCCTATACAAAATTAAAAAAACCTTTTGTTGTTAATTTATTAAAAACCAAACATTATATTTTGTTTTGTAAATTTTAAACTACATGCATGAAACAAACATTTTCTTAAATTCATTCATTTGTTGATTTTAGGTGAAGACAGGTATGAATGTGCATTAAGTTACGATGGACTGATAATACTGATAATACACTACTATTTTATTATTGTTTTACGTTTCGGGATGACTTGGGTACTATCTCTATTGTATGTATAACTTTATTATATTGCAATTATAAATAATGATTGCTTATAATTAAGTTATATTGCAATTATAAACAATTCAAATTTCCTTAGAACTATAATTGTTACAATTGCCACTAGTAGATAGCATGTGTATGTTTGGTTTGTTCTTAATACTCTAAGTTTTTATATTTCTTAATTGTAAGTAGACTAACTAACCTTCATTAGATGGGTCAGTCCTCTTTTCATTCATTTTCATTTTCATTCAATTTCATTCATTCATTAATTTTTTTTTTAAGATATTAGAAAAATGAATGTATATTTAAACTATGAAAAATTCAAGAAATGATACTAGACATATTTATACATCGAGCATGATTAAATGTGGATGGAAATATGCAGTCATATTAAAAATTGACAAATTTAAAAAAAAAAAAAAAATGTATTCTTATTTACTTTAAGTTATAATATTAATCATGAAAATTGTGTTCTCTGAAATCTTATAAAAAAAAAAAAAAAATGTTCTTTATAAATTCAGGTTCTTAGATTGGTTACCATTTCAAGTTATTTATATCATATCTGTATCATAAACATGAAAAAAAATACAGCTGCAAAGGTGTATCCAGTGCAGCTTTCAGATTGTGAAATCCAATTCTTGGTTTCAAAATACATAATAAGAAAAGATTTCTGTTGCAGTTAATAAGCTGCTATAGTGATAATAATGAAGGATGATCTGTTCATTACATGGATACTCAATTGATTTCTTGGAATAAACTTTTCTTCATGATCCTGAGGCCTGAGACCTATGTGGTACCCTTGATAGTGACATTAGTATCAAGAGTGAACCTATCACACCCACTACTATCACAAACAAAAACTGCAAAAAATCATTTGCGCAGTAGAGACAGAAAATTCAATTCTTCTAAAAGGACAGATTCCCATAGATTCATTCTGATGAATTGATTCTTTAGAAGGATACTTCATTTAATTCTTTTAAACTTATTACACTTTCTTTAAACTTATTTATAGATTCTTTCCACTGTATCATTTATTTATTAATCACATTTATATGTATATAAATAATAATGTAATAAATCTACTACTATCTTTGTCCATAGTTATTAATCAACTATTTTCTCTCAAAATGAGGGTTGTTGTCTTTTTGTTTTTATAGCCCTGATGAAGACCTGAAAATCAGGTCGAAACGTCGGCATAAATAAATATTTTTTTTGTTTATTTATGTTGTTTCTTTGCTGACCGCACCACCCGATCATCTTATCCAATCAATTATTACTTTTTTATTGAAAAGGAACTTTTTATTGGAAAAACAAAAAAGTATCCATTATTCTTTTCAAACAAAACCTTTTTTTATTTTAAACAACACAAGTTTATGTTAAAAATATATAGTATAGAAATTTTAATAAGTAAATAAATAAAAATGTAACACTACAGAGACTCGAAAACCTGTACCAATCCTCTTTGAGGTTTTCCATCGGTTGTCCAATTGAAAAATAATAACTCCTAAATGATTTCAGTTCATATTTATCCAGACAGTGCTTTGCCACCTCCCAGGTCTTGGTGGAGGGGCGATATCTCTGAAGAGCGGGTTGGCACAGACCTTCAGCCCATCAAAAAATTTGATGTGCCTTCGGCCTATATACTCCGGCACAGAGGGTAGCTGGAGTTCCTGGTGGATGGTGGTGTTTCTTGCCCTCTGTAGAGTAGTTCCACGGACGATTCGCCGGAGGACGGAATTCTGGTAACTCTGCAGCTTGTCAAGCGTTGTTCGGTAGAGGTGACGCAGCAGTGGTGCACTATAGAGCAGAGTTGGTCGTATTATGGCCTTATAGATTTGCAGCTTCAGTCATAATGAGAGTTGTGGCGATTTTAGTAGATGGTAGAGCCTGTAGCTTTTCTGGCGGGCCAGCTTAAGTCTCTCCCGAACGTGACTGGAGAAGGTGAGGTGCCTATCCAATGTCACGCCCGGGTAGAGAATGGAGGTGGAGATTCGCTGGTCTACTTCATCTACTTTGAATGTGGTAGGCAGTGGTTTCTTTCCTGTTTGGAACGACATCACTATGGCGTCCGTTTTTCCAGGGTTAACCCTAATCCCAATGCTTTTAAGTGCATCAGTGATGGTGGTTGCAGCGTTTTGAGCATGGGTTAGGGCTGTCTTTGCATTGATACTGGAAGCGTAGATGCCGATGTCGTCCGCATAGGCAGCTACCACTGCCTTTGGGTGTTCGATGGCTACTATAGGTGCCGTAAAGACAACAAATAGTATTGGTCCTAGTACCGATCCCTGAGGTACTCCGCAGGTGGTGGGAACTGGAGAAGAAATGCTTTCGCCAACCCGTACGACGAGGGATCTTCCACTGAGGTAGCTTCGGATGAGTCGGCATAGGGCGGCTGGAAACTTGAATTCCTCCAGTCGGCGGAGTAAGAGCGGGTGGGAAACACTCTCAAAGGCTTGGCTGCAATCTAGTGAGATGAAGGCCGTTGGACAGTTTTTCTTCATCTGCCCTATGGTGTGGGCTTGGAGCTTCGCGAGGTGGTGCTCACAGGCGACTCCCCGTTGGAATCCGGTCTGCTGTGGTGGGATGACATTCTCCTCTCTGCACTGTTCCATCAGGTGGTGGTTGATGAGCCGTTCAAACACCTTACTCATGTGCGAGAGGAGGCTGATCGGACGATAGTGCTCGGTCGAGTCTCCCTTCTTCCCTGGCTTGAGTAGAGGTACGACGATAGCTTGCTTCCATACTGTGGGAAAGTACGAGATCCGCATGCATGAGTTGAAGATGTTGAGTAGGAAGGCTTTACCCTTCCTAGGGAGCATCTTCATCAGTACATACGGGATTCCGTCCAGTCCTGACGCCTTGTTCCCTTTGACGCATCGTAGTACGTACTCTAACTGGTCGAAGGAGGAGAATAGATGCTTCTCGTTGGGGCTCGGTGGTCCAGGTTGGTG
>NW_027109759.1:204830-206070 GCF_000696795.3 Halyomorpha halys
CTCAGTCAGCTGACATCGAAGCACCAGCTGACTGTAACTTATAAATAGATTTAAAATAAAACCAAAGAACCTAATTAGTAATTAGTACCCCTTAGTAAAACAAATGTATAAAAGAATATGAAACTAAATCTGAAATAAAAAGGACAGCATCATTCTTAATATTTTTTTTCCTAAAATAAAAATAATTGTACAGAAGCTAGAATATACTTTGCTGATGTTTTTATTTGTAACAAAAATTATTGTTTGAACCACTACAATCTTTTTGTCTTATGTATTGTATGTAAAAATTTGAATAATTCTGTCAAAAGTTAATGTTTTTAGTTATATAAACTCTGTACTGGCACAGGTAGGTACTCAGGCTACCGCTAGAACCGTGTGTAAACCTAGCGCGACCTAGCTGCAGAGTCGTGAACCACTACTATCATTAACCAACCTATCGTCTCACATTAATTTGTAATAATTGGGTCAATACTTAAACATAACTTGTGTATAAACATGTATTATACTTTAATATCCTTAAATGCATTATTCAAATCAGTAAAGATTACAATAGACTCTTCTGATCAACCTAAAAGCTAACGTCTTAGACATAGAATCTCTCGATGACGTTTTAAAGGTATAGAGGTACCAATAGCACAAAATTATCATTTTGTCTCAACTTTTGCCACTTCCAGAATTCCCTCCTTCGGCGAATAGTCAGAGGAACCACATTCCAAAGGGCCAGGAATAGTGATATCAGAGAGGAGCTCCAACTCCCTTCTGTGCCGGAATTCATAGGCCGTAGGGACATCAAATTTTTTGATGGGTTGAAATCCTGTGCCAATCCCCTATTCCGAGAAATCGCCCCTCTCCCAAGACCTGGGAGGTGCCAAAGCACGGTCCCCTTGGTCGACGTTCTCGCCGAGGGAAGGACTTCTGGCTCTGCAGCCTGAAGTCACCCACACCCCAACACCACCAGCCGGAATGGTCCCTCCCCATTCCTTGTTAGCCCCTGGCAATACAGCTACCTATGTAAAACCGCCTTCAGCGGACCAAGTTTGTATTATCTTATAATGCCGCAAGGCAAACCAAGATTAAGTGTTTATATGTATATATATTCCTTAGCTTGTAAGTAATATGTATAATTATATTGTTAATAAATAAATATAGGAGGTTGGAAAAAAAAAAAATTTTGCCAGCTTCGGGTTCTCGAGTGGTGTGAGCTGCTACCACAATGTGGCCAAGCTGCAAAGCGATGCAG
>NW_027109759.1:206344-227906 GCF_000696795.3 Halyomorpha halys
GCAAATACTCGGCAAGCATGAATGCAGACAAGGCCATGGACCAGGCCGACGCAGTGGCCCAACTCATCGCTAACAGACTACGAGACATAAACATTCATATCAATCCACAAAAAACAGACGCCATCACCTTCTCATACAAGAAAACTCCCAACAGAGCACCTAAACTCAACGAACAGACAATACAAACCAAGAAACATCTCACTTACCTAGGCATTAAACTAGAAACACATCTATCTTCCACTGCACACATATAGAACTGAATACAAATCGTCAAGTCAACATCATACCAACTTAAACACCTCATCTACTCACCAGGGCTGTCACACAGACTCAAATTATTCATTTACGAAGTAATACTACGACCATCACTGTTACACGGCGCACCACTACTACACTATCTTTACCCAACAGCCCTGAAATCACTACAACAATACCAAAACAGCACACTACAGAAGATATGTCAAGGGACATCTCTGGAAAGACGTAACATGGCACACATAACGAACTACAATTAGAAACTGTACAACAACACATCACACGGAGACACATTATATTCTTCGACAGTCTCCCTGCTTCCTTCAATCCAGTATTCCAGTCTATCACCCCATCCCCCTTCCTGCGAGGTGGCAGGGCAGGAAAGGTTCCAAAAACCCTATTAACATCACCTCATAGCTCCATCTTCTGATGCACCCCAACCCCTTCCCTCACACTTCTTTTCGATTTCTGACTGTTTCTTTTATTATTTCACCATTATCTATCGTCTTTATTATTTTTATTTTTATTTTTACTTTTTATATTTATTTTTATTTTTATCTTGTATGCGATACAACACGAGGAGGCCCCTCACCTCCGGACACAAAATAGTTCCTTGAATGGATAGCTCATATGTAAAATTAAATATAACAGGTAACCTTAAAATACCAAAGGTAGTAAAAGGTAAGACACAACCCGAATTACTTTTTCTTTTTTCACAGTAATGGACTTACTAATTCACTTTTTATTTCTGTTTTAGAGGGTTCGGCCAGCTGTACATATGGCACACCTCAGCATATATACACAAATTTAAATTTTAGGAGGGTACGAAAAAAAAAAAAAAAAATCGTCTCAACCACCTCCTCACTTCTCCGGCTTTCTCATTGAGATTGAAGCTGCAGATATACAAAAGTATTCTGAGACCAGCACTACTATATGGGGCATCATTGTTTACCCACATATCAGATGGAACCCAGCGCCTTATTCAAACTTTTCAGGATTCGATGTTGAGGAAAATCGTACGCACAACATCGTGGAGGAGGAAGAAGCCACCGGAGCTGCATCAATTGTTGGGAGTTGCCTACTGTGCCGGAGTTCATCAAGCGACGACACATCAAATTTTTCGATTCACTTCAGTACTGTACGAATCCGTTATTCAACACGTTAACACCTGCCACCCCCCCTCCGGTGCGTTGGCAACACACGTAAGGTCACGTAGTATTAGGATTAAGTTTTTATTAGATTTAAGTTTGTTAAATTCAGAAATAATGTCTGCCCCAACACATTATACACTTTTATAAATTCTGACAACAAAAATAATACACTCTAAAAGACTCCTTAGAATGTAGATGTTCTACAGAAAAAGGAGAAAGTACATTGTTTATAAATATGCCATTAAAATTTAGAAAAAAAAAATATAGCACAAAGTTGACAATTGTCAGCTTCAAAGCAGACCCTCTTACATAGTATCAATGCGCACTTGGCGCAGACGACTCTGCACATACAGTGTACAAGTTAATTAACCCTTAAAATACCTATGATAGAAAAAGGATACTAACTTCTACTAACATAAGTCCCTATTTCCTTATTAATGGAGGGTACGAAAAAAAAATTTCAGCTTCAATCGCCACCAGCAAAGCGGACCCTCCCCGCTCACCATGGTATCAATGCGCACTTGGCGCCTTCGATATTGCACATGCAGTGTACAATTGAAATAAAACCTTAAAATACCCCTGGTAGAAAAAGGATGTAAAACCCCAACCTACATATTTCCACGTACCTATTTTCCTTTTTAATGGAGGGTATGAAAAAAAAAAAAATTTCAGCTTCACGGACCACCACCCGGAATGGTCCCTCCTCATTCTATGTTAGCCCCCTGGCTGCCAAGCCACTAAATGTATAAACTGCCTTCAGCGGACCCAGTACCTGATTTTATAAACCCAACAGGCAAAACAAGATAAATTGTAAATTAGTGTATATATATAATTCTCTTAGGTTAAGTGATAATTGTAATTTTTTGAATAAAAATAGATAGAAGGTTGGGAAAAATTCAGCTTCACGGATTCATTTCCTTAGCAGATAGAGGCAATACAATATGTTAAAGGAACAGATTATTCCTATCATATTTTTGGAAAATGAAAATAGTTAATAATTTTTTTAATTATAAATGGTATTTATAAATTAGGCTACACGGCCATAATATGATAAAAGCCCAACCTTGAGCAATTTTCCCCCTTCTATCTCTCTTAGATAGTGGGCCAGCATTGCAGAACATGGGGAGAGGGCCCTAGTCGCTCCTTGCCCACGCATTGATAGTGCAATATTATTCATTTATCACATCTTATTCCAATAAATAAAATATTTCAGTTTATGGCAGTTTTTCTTTAATATTAGTCCTTAAATAAATTTACTTTAGTGAATCGTTTTGGGCTGGTGGAAGGATTATACACTTACCTGCTGGGAAACAATTTGATTGGTCTTTTTCCTCTACATGGATTCTATATTGTTTGTCAAATTTCTAGAAAATGTGTGAATCAAGACTTATATATACCAATTAAATATTCTTTATCTTAGGAATCGTCTTGTTGGTCAATCTGTTTTGCAATGCATACTTGTTCATCAGTGTTTCGCACCTGAATGCAATGCTAAGATGAATATTGTATCCCGAAAAACCCCCCAGTGCGACTGCTTTCCATTGTAGACGATAAAGGGCCTACAATTGGAAATAAAAAGAGAAGGGCTATAGGTGACGGACGACAGGATTAGCTGGATGGTACTAATTGCTAAAGAGGGCAGTCTAATGGCGCGCGGGCAGGCCGCTTTCAATTTATTGTCATCATAATTCCTCAGCTGGTATATATTAGAGTCCGTGTGGCTCCGGAGTAACTTTTAATATCACCCTAACTCTTGCGAATATCCCTTTAAAAGGGGACTGGCTATCCCCTCGCCCCAGGCAACATCTGAGCCGGGGGCTGCCTGATCGATATATTGTCAATGTTGACACAGGTGTTGCTCAAGTTTGTTCCATCAATGACCCATTACTAAAATTGTTAATTATGAGTAAATTATGGGTGTTAATTATGTTTTATTTCCTTAACAACCGTAACGGTATTTAGTAACGTTTAATTAATCTGACAGAATTTTTTTTTCGGACACCTAGCCATAATACGTCGGACGAAGCAGTAAATGTCACATATTTAATCAATACTTCCAAATAAAATTTGGCTATATTAAATATACCTCTTTCTTATTCTATACAGGAAATAAAAGTTGTGCATAAAATTTTGGTCCATGCGGCAGTGTAAGGAGAGGCTGAGAGTCCTTTAACTGTCTTCCGCTGATGTAACATGATGGAATATGGTGCGGAAAAAAAAAATTCTACCGCAGCTGCCGCTGGGAGGAAGTTGCTCTAACCCGCTTAAGAATAGATCATACTGTCCTCACGCATTCTCACCTGATTAGAAATCTGCCACCTCCAACATGCTAATATTGCCAGTCCACTCTCACGATTAAACATATTTTTGAAGAATGCCCTCACTATTTACGAACAGTAAGCAGAATAGTACTGACCCCAAATTTATCTGAAGCTCTCACCGATGAGGAAGCTAAAGTCACATTGGTATTTAAATGTTTAAAAGCACATTGTCACCTTTCCAAACTATAGCATTTCTTAGGTTTTAATTTTAATTTTTTATTTTATTATTATTATCACATATTTTTTTAAATATTATTTTATAGTTTACGTTTGGTAAAACGTTGGCTCACAATAAATAGTTTAATTAATATTTGAGTTTTTTTTTCACCCTAATTATAATCTCAATCATATGGGATGGTTATCTTAAATGTTGTCAATCTACTCTAACCAGAATGGAACGATTGAGTTTTCATTTCACGGGGCCACCACGAAATAAAGTTGACCTACTGCCAATTGCCCCGAATGTGCGTGTGGATGATTGGAGGAGGACTGAATGAGCCACTGTGCCTGATCTCCTGCCGGCTGAACTGTATCAAGAGTCTGGTGACCGAAACTTTGAAAATCTGAGGAATCTTGGGAAAAGTTTAGAGACAGCGCCCACTGTTTTTCCTCCATCATAAAGTTATTAGGTACAGGCTTAGATTATTATATTTATTTTTATATTATACTTACATATCAAAATAACTTCTCATACAAGATGTTGAAGGTTTACTAAAATAAAGTATCAAATATTTTATTCAAAATATTACTCAAAATAGTAAAATGTATTCCTCAGTGTAAAATATTACAAAATTTTCGTCGTATATTTTCCGATCATATCTCCAATTTTTTCAATACTTCTCTTTTGAGCAAACATAAAAAAAAATATCAGAACTGATCTCCGTCAATTAGTTCACCAAACAATCCTCTATAATTAACCAAATTAAAAGAAAAATAAATAGAAAACTAACCATATTAATTATTAAAAAATGTAACATAAATTGTCCATTGTAATACTTAACATTGTGTGTTATGATATCCTCTCGTGAGATTGTGACATGTCGTACATTGACCAACCTAATTCCTATAATTGTCTGTTTGAGAAGTCAGATAAGGATGGCTACCAATAGAGCATCCAAAGGCAATGATCGCAGTCTGTGAAGACGACATCGGCCTGTACGCCTCCGGCATCAATGCCAAAACAACCCTAACCCATGCCCCAGACACTGCAGCCACCATGCACTTAAACATATTGAGATTAGGGTGAACCCAGGCAAAACGGATGCCATCGTCATGTCGTTCCAAGGAAGAAAGCCACTGCCTACCTCCTACAAACTCGACGAGGTTGACCAGCTGATCTCCACCTCCATCCTCTACCTGGGCGTCACACTGGATAGGCACTTCACCTTCTTCAGTCACTTTCGGGAGAAAATCAAGCAGGCCCGCCTGAAGACCTACAAGGTAGATGGCATAGCTCTGTTGTGTGGAAAATCTGACGACTGGATTGAAAAAAAAGATCTGCTCTCACCATAAGGATAGGATAAACACCAAGTATAAAAGTTCAAGGGAAAGTCGGAGAAGCTTCAGAATAGTAATAATGGAAACTCCGCAAATCTTACCTGAGCCGAGGGAGTGTTTTTCCCCACCAAATGGCAGTAATCGATTTCCAAAAAAAAAAATCCCCAAAAAACCTCAATTGGATAGGAATATCAAATTCACCGACAGGTCCTGGATGAGGGATTATGTATTAACATGTACATCCATCTATTTACAAGTGGATGAAAATAATTTCAAAAATTAAAGTAATTTAGACTAGGGTGAGAATGGTATCACTGAATACTTAGTGATAGGATGGAAAAGTAATGTGGATTTTAATAATTTATTTTGATTTTGTTGCTTACATTTTTGTATGAAGTGACGGTACCATAGCTACTGTATTGTGAAAAATAATAGATAATTTAACAAAAAGTATTCAATAAATGAATATTAAAATAATTCAATATGTTACTGTATGAATGTAACAACCAGTTACAACATAACCACATTAATTAAGTTCGCATATAATACGTTTTCATTTTTAAGATAAGGTCGACATGTATCGCTCAAAATATCTTAGATACTAACAGTATCTAAGATAGCTATAGCTTAATAAGATAGCTAGATGCTATAGCAAAGTATCTTAGATACTAACAGTTTTAATTTTTCCATTTTTGCTAACAATGCTCATAATAACATTATTGAAAGACAGAAAGTTTATTGCATGTGATCACATATTAATGCAAATGTTTCACAATATCAAAATCAACCTTGAAATTCTTCGAACTAAAAACTTTGGAGACAAAATTTAAGAAGTATTGTGATAATAATGGCGATCCACAGAAGAGACACTAAGAACAAGCCACGATGGAAGGATGAATATGATGCAGCTCCCCAAGTTCCCTTCATTTCTAAAGGAGATTTGACCTTGAAGGTGCCTATGACTTTATTCTGTGAGAACAGGAAAAGGCTGGCAGATGAACTGCGTAAGGGCTGGCCGCGCGCTCTGGTAGTCATTGAAGCCGCCAGAACATCAGGTTGCTCTGGTACCGGTTCCTACGCTCAAGATCCTTTTTTTTTCTGGGCATTCGGCTACGATAGACCACGAGCAATAGGTGCCATCAACGTAGTCAGCAACAGAGCTCATTTGATAGTTTCACGTCCATGCAAAGCTGGTTTTGAATGGGGCGAGAAGCGACTTAACAGAAAACAGATTAAGAAAAAATTTCTTGTGGACAATGTTTGGTATTTAGATGAACTAAACTGCTTCTTGGACTTCATGACGAGATATAATGACTGTCGAGAAATTCTAATATTGAATTATCAGAGAAAAAATCTGCCATCGTGTGTTTTCAATTATAACACCGATTATCTAACACTCATTCAAGTCATTAGTGAGGTTGTAGCCCACAAAACGGAAAGTGAGATAAAAATTTTACATTATATTATAAAACATTTAGAGGGTGCCTTTATGCACATCATGCAGAGGTTTAGGCCAGGCATTACTGACAACCAGTTGGAAGCATGGTTCTCTTTCTTTATGTCTTACAAGAGTGACTTCAAAGATCTGGGCTTCTGTATATTCACAGGTGATGACGTTGTTGATTATAATTATTTTAGAAGAGGTTTACCTGTCTCTAAACGACAGAAAGTCTTCAAAGAAGGTGAGTTATGCATAATTGAAGCGGGGGCATCCTATTTCGGGTATAAGCTGTCTTTGGGGATGGTCATACCGGTCAGTGAAACCTTCGATAATTGCCAGAAAAAAACTTATGAAGCAATGTTACGTATGAGAGTAAGCGTCAGCCGTGAGTTGAAGGCCGAAGCGCCATTAGAACATATACAGGAAACTGCTGAAAAATCTCTCATTCAAATTTTGATCGAATTAAAACTGCTCTATGGGACTGTTGAAGGTGCTTTTGAAAACGGTATTGGAAAAATTCTGATTCCTTATTGTCTTGTTCGGTCTATGGACGTTGGCTGCGAAGATCCGAAAAAACTGGAGTTAGGAAAGACTTACTTAGTACAACCTGGGTGCTATTTCAGCAAGCGCTGGCTGGAAGGGGCCTATGAGGACGAAGTTCTTAAGCGGTACTTAACCCCCGAGCTGCGCCAATACCAAGGCATCGTGGCCAAAGTGAGCGATCCTATTATTATCACTGTCGACGGTTTTAGATATTTGTCAAATATGCCCAGGGCATGGGCCACCATAAATGAAATGAGATCTAAAGACCAATTAAGAATAGGTGATTTTACCATTGAACAGCAAAAAGAAAATTTGAAGGTGAGGCCAAGCACATTCCGCATATAATATTAAAATTACTTCTATATTTGACGTATTATAAAGTTCATTATTCCATTCATAACTTTTAGCTTCTTCTTTAGCATACACATATTTAAAGAGTTTACGGTAAGAATGAACTAAGTCAGAACAAATTAAAACGGGGAAAATCGAAGTTTGATGTTTATTATTAATTATGTAATAAAATTTCACAATTTGATAGTTAAGAAACTTTTGATTTTTTTTAAAAAACAAAAATTAGCTGGTCAACTCATTTAGTGAATATCTTGGTCGAAAAGTGAATTAAAAATAATGAAAAAAAAAAACAAAAAAAAAACAACTTAAAATATAACATCAGATAACTGTAGACGATATAAGATAATCAACAATTCTTATCTTTTTCTTTTGCAAAAGTGTTACAGAAATTACTTTCTTAATCAGTATTATTTTTTTCGGAGTAAAATTGACACAGATCTATATTGATAACGAAAGGATGATTTTACCTCTATGAAGTTGGCTCCTCATCCTCTAAATATTTTTAGTATTAGTTCTACTAGTTCTAGTAGAATCCATAAGAGTTCTGAAGTTCTTGATTATTTACAGAAATAGTTCTGATGTTTAAAACATTAATGATACCAGTCAAATATAAGCGACAATTACGTGTTTTGTGCAACTTTACCACCATATATCTTTTTTTACTGGCAACATTAGGGATTTATTTAATAAGGATAATTTTCAGAATTATTGGGGAGGGGGAAAATAGAACTCTCAAAAAAATAAAATAAAATTTTTGAAAACTATTTGATCGCGAATTTTTGATGTAAGAAGTCGTAAAAATTGAAAATTCTGAGAGTTCTAATAGCCCCACTATGAATTTAAAGTTTCTAGTAAAAATAAGAAACATTTATGTTGTTTAATATATGAAAAATACCAATTAAAAATACGCTCGACTTTTATGCAACTTTGACACCGAATATCATTTTTTCTGACAAAAAAATGAAGATAATTTTTATAACTCTTAGGGGGACCAACAGAACTCTCAAAACCGCAAATCAATAACCAGGCTGTTTTCTCCACATTGAAGTTATGAAATCTTCAGCTTGATGTTCGGGGCAAAAGATGAAGGAGCCAAATTCTGCTCCAGGAAACTTCTTTGAGTTTTCCTGGTTCTTTGATATCGGATTGACCCGCCGTGCCGTAACCATGCAATCCTTGAAATGGCCAGGTTCGCCACAATTCTAGCACCATCATGGCCTCCTGAGTGGTGGGACATCTTGCCGGCTCTTCACGTCCTCCAGCTTCTTTATTAATCTATCAAACTTATCTTTTAAGCTGTTGGTGTTGTTTTCGTCCTAATGTTCCTGCTCCTGCCAAACTTGAATCTGCCGCAGTTGTGATCGACCCTTTTGCAAGCTTTTCTTGACCACTTTGAACTCGAGAACTCTCGCTAAAGTTTCACCAATGGTTTTCTGTCTCGATAGTTTCAGGCTTTGTTGACGCTCAAGATCACGGACTCCGTCAGTAAAAATATCAACAGCCATGTTTATCTGGACGTCCTCTGGAACCATAGTATACGCCAGCTTTACCAGTCGAGAAATCTCGGTACTAAACTGTTGCAGCGATTTCGCGGGATCTTGTTTCCTAGGACTGAACTGCGTCCTGTTCAGCTGCTCAAGGTGAAGGTCATCAAATCTTCTTTCGATTTGGTCGCACAAATAGTTCCTCAGGTACATCCTGCAAAACACCCAGAGCTTTTCCTCGCAATGAAACGATTAGGAAATTCGCTTTTTCCTGGTCACTCCAAGCATTTTTTGAGGATGCTGGTGTGAACTGCCGCCGACATGTCCCCCAGGGTGATTTCCTGTGTATGTTGGAGGCTTGATCCTAGCTGTGGTTCTTGGAGAGTCCATTTCCATTTCACGAGCGTCCTTCTCTGGTGTGAACGGCGCATCCGTGGTGGATTACAAGATATATTATAATAGAGGTATCTATGATGTGAAAAAATAAAAAAGATTTAACACGCTTTATGTTAGAAAGTATAGGATCTTTTAAAAAGTATAAGATGGTGAGCAGCCTAATTTAAAGTCCATGGAATTTGTTCAATGCAAGGAGCTCCTTGCAGATTTTCTGGGCAATTTGTTTGGCAACATTGCAATCTTTACGAGATAATATAATCTCCAACAGATTCGTCACATCATCTTTCCCCCTCCTCACTTGTATCTTCCCGTCCTACCCCTAATTACTTTATTACAATTTAAAAACGTCAAAAAACTGACAAAATGGTGTGACATTATTCTCTATTTAGCATACCTATTAAAAGACTCTTGACCATGTTAAATGCTGTATCATTTTAACATGTTAAGAGAAGGAAATATTTCTCAATTTAATATAACTTTTTTACAATTAACACTTTTTAACATGTTAAAGGTTATGAATACCCTTAAATAATGTATTACGAAAATAAGCTAGCAAAGACATAGGTTGTTGAACTTTTGAGAATAAGCTCGCAACGAGGTTCCATGACAACTGGCCTAGCTTTAATAATATTACTATTAATATTAATTTTATTTCAAGAGCACATAATTTATCAGAAGGCGCAATAGCTCATTGTTCAGCCTCAGGGTATTTCTTCATCAGCAGGTACCAATTGCCCCCAGTCTTCAAGAGACTTAATTCCTGCCATTGGGACAGAACAGTTCGCGGTTTGAGTAATAATTTGCATTATTGTTGAAACTGATAAAAGATAAAACCTCAAGCATGCTCTGGATTAGTTGTTTACTCGCTGTTACCGTAGTTTCCCAATGAACAGTTATTTATTAATTTCACTTCAAATATTTTTATACAATTATTACAATTATAATTATTCAAATATTTTTTCTGTTACAATAACTATTTAGAATCTTTGTTTATTATGTATTGAATAGTCAAATATAATTTTTATAGGAACAAATAATGCAAGTATTTATTTTTACTTGTTTGTTTAAAGGCGTATAACCTTTTGGATATCAACGCCTATGGAATGTTAAAATTAAGTTACAAACACACAAAAATACGTATTTAAAAAGATTAAAATCGAATAAGAGCTATAATTTAGAAAGGAGGCGATGTGCTTTTAAAAATGTATTCACTAATATAACTTTGACTTAACTGTGAGATCCTCAAATAATTTAGAGCATCAACGCCTATGGAACGTTAAAATTAAGTTACAAACACAAAAATATATATATTTAAATTAAAATCGAAGAAGAGCTATAACTTAGAAAGGAGGCGATGTGCTTTTAAGAATGTAATTACTAATATAACTTTCAGTTAACTGTCAGATCTTCAGATAAATTAGATAAGGTCAGTCCTATTTGGTGTTGGTAAATAGTGAGGACATTCTTAGTTTTGATAATGGACTGACAATATTCGAACGTTGGTGACGGCAGTATTCTAATCAGGTGAGTGTGCGTGAGAGTATGGCCTATTCTCAAGCGAGTTAGAGCAACTACCTCTCTTCGGCCGCTGCGGTAGTATGTCGGCCATGGTTTTACTACTCTTTTGATTTCTTTTAATTAGGGTAATATTATTTGAATTAGTTTATTAGTTCTAAACGTATTCCTTAGTAGTTATTAGTTGCAAGTTTAACTTTTCTTTTACGTTCATTTTGTCTGTGTGGGTGATTTACTTTTTTATATATATTTTTTAAATTTTAAAATAGTTGTATTCTTTATGAATGCGCCTTCGATGTTGCGATTCTTTAAGAGATTTTAACTTCCAGACGTTTCTAAAGGTATACCCTCAATTGCGAGGGGCCTACGACCGCCACATATTTTGAAAACCATTCATGAATATAACTATCAAAAAGTATTGTAGTTTGAATGCAGTAGGGTTGAATGTTAATTTCTCCGAAAAGAGAAACACTTTGGTATTCATTTACTAGATTAGATAGTGTCCTCAAATTGATCGGTGACATTAACAGCAACTACTTACAGTAAAATTTTAATTAAATGGCTCCTCAATAATAAAGTTGCGGCGAGGACCGTCCAAGATGGCGGGGCTAATCGAGCCCTCGATAAGATAGCACTAAGTGGTTCTTCTAATTGACAGTCCACATTTGATTAACATTTAAATGAAATAGGAATGTCCGTTCTCTTTGTAGAGGAATCAATATGAAGGGCCGTTTAAGTCGACAACTGTCGTTTATCTTCAACGGCAAGTCTTCGTAGTTTATAGTATCTAATTATTTTAGTATTTACATATTCCCTATTTGGGAGGGACTATGCTGCAACTTTTTTTTTTTGCCTAAAATGACGTTTTACCTGAGGTTTTTGTTTTTTTTTTCTTTGTTTTTTATATCCCGTTATCAACGAGAATAATTATGTTCTTATTGTCATTTAAAATATCAGAAAAATGTATATTGGAGGAAGATAGACCGAGTGGCGGTCAATAAAGGTATCAAAATAGTAAAAGAAAACTATTTATATTTAACCAAGGTTTCGCCCCACTTTGCAGGGCTTCGTCAGGGCTGATAAAAATGATGTTACCAACTGATATGTTGGTATGTTCTGATGTTCATTAAAGTTCTTATTTCATTAAAGTAGGTCATACAAATGTTTTCATAAAGAAGCATATGATATTGGCGTCGCATGAAAGCCTTAAATACTATTTCTCAAAGAAATTAAAAATTAAAAAAATTTTATCTTGATTTATTTGCACGATTTGTTTTACAAGTGACCATTGTCCATATAATCGTTTATAACTCCTCTGAATTTTATCCGATTTTCACGTTAATTGGAAAGCTGAATGTTTACTCTTTTTACCTTACCTACATTAACAAACGTATATTTATAATTAATGCCATTATAAGGGCAGAATATTGGTTCCGAATAAAGAAAAACTTTCCAAATGTTTTATTTTTTTATCTCCGGTTATAATATGTGGTTTGTGCCCTTTGGTGTATAGAGCCTTAAATCACTTTTAAGTTTCGTGAAGATTGGTTGTGTGGAGTTGAAGTAATTTATATTTTATTATATATATATATATACATTTTTCTTACCTCCTGGAGCAAAGAAGAAGGCATTTACAAATATATATATACATATACCGGTTATTTCATTTTCTTGTTTTGCCGGGATGGCAATTATATATTTTTTTTTATATTTTTATTATATAGTGTTACTTACCGCTATAAACTAAATGGATTACAAACTAGATTGCCGGGTCTGTATAAAATCAATTTACATGCATGTATATTTTATAGGATGGTGGTTTTTTTTCAGATGGGGAAGAGCCATGAAACGTCGATAAAAGTAGTAATAACTGAACATCAGAACATACCAATATCTCAGTTGGTAACAGAACATCATTCTTATCAGCCCTGACGTAGCCCTGCAAAGTGGGGCGAAACGTTGGTTAACAATAAATAGTTTTCTTTTACTATTTTGATACCTTTATTGACCGTCATCCGGACTATCTTCCTCCAATAATTCCGTTCTACTTCATATGGACAACTATCTTCTTCCAATATCAAAAAAAGTGTTCTAGCGCAGAGTAAATATTGAAGGAATATTTTTTATTTTATATAATTTATTTATGTTCTAATTTCTTAATTGCATAATATTATTTTATAGACGTTTCGTGGCTCTTCCCCCGTCTGAAAAAATCCACCATCCTATAAAAGATACATGTATGTAAATTGATTTTTATATAGACCCGGCTATCTAGTTTGTAATCTATTTAGTTTGTAGCGGTAAGTAACACTATTCCTAGTGAGCATCCAGGCAAACATATGCCATCATTGTTGACACCGCCTTCAGCGGACCCGGCAACCATTCTTATAATGCCATCCTGGCAGAACAAGAAAATGGAATAGCCGGTATATGTATGTATATATTTAACAATGTATATATATATTTGTAAATGCCTTTTTCTTTGCTCCAGGAGGTAAGAAAAAAAACTATATAATAAAAATATAAGATAAAAAATAGAAATTACTTCAACTCCACACAACCAATCTTCACGAAAGTTAAAAGTGGTTTAGGGCTCTATACACCAAAGGGCACAAACCACATATTATAACCGGAGATCAAAAAATAAAACGTTTGGAAAGTTTTTCTTTAATCGGAACCAATATTTTGCCCTTATAATGACATTAATTCTAAATCTACGTTTGTTAATGTAGTTAAAAAGAGTAAATATTCAGCTTTCCAATACTTGTATTAACGTGAAAATCGGATAAAATTCAGAGGAGTTATAAACAATTATATGGACATGGATTAAGACTTTCAGGCGACGCCAATATGATTTGCTTCTTCATGAAACTATTTTTATGACTTACTTTAATAAATCCTTTTTATCTTTTTTGAAAATGTTTCCTGAATAAAAATAATTCATTGAATCAGTAATATATTTTTTTAATCTTCAGAAAGAGACACTTCTATTGGCATATGATAACCATGAAGAAAAGGTATACTTTCTCAGCTATGGGCCAAAATTGTTAAATTTGTTAATATTTTTTTTTTATTAAAAAAATCAGAATGGGCTATTCCCAGGAAAATCCTGAACATTTAGTAAAAAGCCCCATCACAATCGAATGAACGATGTGGCAGCCCATAAAATTCGAACAAACATTGATTTTGATTTTGTATTTGATTGGTATTGATTTTGTATATTATAAATTAGGTATTGATTTTGTATATTATAAATTAGGTATTGATTTTGTATATTAGAAATGACTATTTTGTACATATTAATATACTTTGACATAAATTAATGGTTTTATAAGTTACAATAGTCTCCAGTTTATAATAGTCTTAAAAAAATAGAGAAATAAACTAATAATAATATAATAAAACATGGAAAAGATCCTGGGAATAACAACAGAAGTAGAGGAGAGGATTTAAAGAGATTTAAGTTAGGGGTAAGAGTTCAGTGTAATAGTGAAAATAAATTATCCAAGTAGTTTACATTATAAAACAATTATTTTATGAAAAAGTATTTTAATATTATAAAATGACTGTAACTACTAGAAAGGTAAAAATAAAAAAAATAAAAAAACTGTGTATGTTGTATAAAAAAGAGATGTGTAATATACATTTTATAGGATGGTGAGTTTTATTTAAAATGGGGAAAGAGACCCAAAAACTTCAATGAAGGAATATTATGTAATTAAGAAACTAAAAATTTTTTACAATAAATTACATAAAATAAAAAGATAAATCTTCTAATTGAAAAAACAAAAAAACATCGTATATGAAAGAATACTAAATATTAGTACGGTCCCGCTTTGATTAAATATTGATATTTATTAAAAATTATTGGTCTTTTGCAGAATTCTGAAGGGGTTCTGTCCCCTCTACTCCTTCCAAATGGAATCCCTTTACACTCTCTCCTAGTTTTATACTAAACAAAGCCAGTGTTTTAAAAAACAAAATACTCCACTCTAACTCTTTACCGGCTTGTAAAAGATCGCAGCCGCGGGAGGCTTTTAGATCGTAAATCGTTTCGATCCCAGCTGTCTTACAGTTCTTTGTTGGCCGCCATTTTGGTTTTTGGAGTCGGTCTGCAGAAGATAAATCTACAAGAACTCCCGACAACAATGAACGCTTCTTCTGCTAATTAACTGACGGAGGCCATTGGATCCCTTCTGACTCTCGTTTCTCTTGCCACTTCTTTGTTGATGGACGATGATGGGTTTCTGAAATTTTTGGTAAGGCTTCAAGTATAGTTGCATTTGTAACTCTTTGCAGTTCGAGATTATTAACTTACACGGAAATTGTCTTAAATAAACAGATTGCAATTTACACTTACCAGCTTGGTTATGATTTCAAAACTTGAGTTGGAACATAGCCATGTTCCGAATATGAAGCTCATTGACTATTTGACAGTAGAGGTAGTATCGACAATTCATTTGAGAGGAGAAATGTGTTAAATGTCACATTCGTCAGTGAATCAAATACAAATAATAAAGTGGGAAGTACATTTATTTTTATACCAAAACGTTCTTATATATTAGATAGCTCAAGAATGAAAATTAATCGTTGCATTAGGATTACATGCGGAACTGAGTTTAACAACAGACGGTTTGGAAGACATTTCCGCAGAAGTAGACTACTCCTTCCATTAGATAAGCATTGGATAGACAAGTCTGGATTGAAATAGAACAAAAGACCTGGTTAAGAATTGTTCAGCTTAGTCCACGCTGTACGGAAGAGTAATGGACTTTGACTGGGCCATCTGTAGCAGAGAGTTGATATGTATCTTTGCAACCTCAAAACTGCAGCAGTGCCGGTTCGAATCCGGTCTTGGGGTCGACTTTTATTTCTGTTGCGGTCCCACGAAATGAAAACAGGACCATGGTCCAGGTGTTACCCTGTAGATAACTTGCGTCTCTGTATGCCAGAAATGAATAGAAACTGGTTGATAAAAAAAAAGTTACAATACTTTGCAAATACCAATTTACTAATTAAAATTTGTGTTTCCTCAGTTCGAAAAATAAGGCTAATTTGTATTCATAGTAGTAAAAAATATTTTTTCCTTATTCAACGCATGCGTAAACGTACTTTTATTTCGATAACACCCTATTAGGCTATACTTATACTAAGTTGGGAATTAGTATAAAATGTATCTGGGGTCGATTTGATCATATTCCGTCTCCTATTTTAGCTTTTACACATGCGAAAAAATGCTTGCTGCTTATCTAACCAACATAAATTTACAGAAAAATGACAATCTCCAGAAAAGGTTTTTGAAAGTAAATAGGAGGATATAGACACTAAAGAAGTTTGAAACAGTGAGGAAACAACATTAACCAATGTAGTTGGCAGACTTTTGCTTTTATTGGAAAAAAATATATATAAATAACAATTAGAATCTTTCAACAGCTTAAAAAAAATTTGTATAATAGTTATTAACTGCTAAATACTGAAATATGTACTGATATTCTTTATATATTGAATATTATGTGAAAATACAGATATGAATACACATAAATGATTCGTGTTTAGTTGCGTAGTATGTCTATTCAGTCTAACATAAAACAGGTAATAAATATCATAATGTAAGTCAAAATCAAACTGACTTATAAACAAAAATAAATTCTCAGCACTCAACTGTTGGTTAATTCGTTAGCTAACAAACCGTTAACAAAGTCTTTTTGCGACTTCGAAATCAGGATAATGAAGGTTCGTGGAAAAGGGACCCTGTGAAAAGACAAAGAGTAAACCTTACCTTACCGAACTGTTATAAAATTCCAGGTGAGCCCTGGAGGCAAATTCCATTAAGAGAGATCCGCCATTAGACTGGACGACATACAATAATTGTGGCTGATATCATCGGTCCGCTGTGGAGCTCCTTATCTTCAAAGATTTATTGTTTTCTCTGACCATTGTCTCCGGAGCAAATAGTACAAGTAATGACAAGACAATAGCTGCGCCTGCGCACTACCGGCTACCGCTTCCAATTACCATCTCCTCCCTCCGGGTCGATATTTCAGCCGATCTGCAATCGATAGTCGGGACCGGCTCTGTAGTGGAAATATCGAATGGAAGCCTTGGCTCAGCTAGTGCTATGTGAGCTAGTATGAAGCCAAGGAGTTCATGTGATGATATCATCAGAAAATGCTGTTTAAAGTTGATACATTTTAATAAATTCTCTATAGTGTTATACCATAGTTCTCCTGTATATACCTTGAGTATTGATCAGTAAACATACTTATATCATAGTTCTACTACATTTACCTTGAATACTAATCAATAGGCCTACTTATATTCTCAGATTACTTAAGATAGTGACGTATTCAGCTTATTGTTAATGAAGTAAATTGACCGAAAGTTTTTCTTCTAAAATCTTTGATTACTTCCGTAACCCTAAAGTTTCATCGAATACAGTTCTGTGTTTTAGGAGAATAAGAGGTTCTCAAAAAAAGAAGTTTCACTAGTCTGGGTATTCAGTTTAAAATATTATTTCCTTTTTATTTTTTTTATTTAAGGCTCTTCAAATCAAATGAGACCAGAGTAACTTTTTTTCCTTTATCTTTCTTTTCTGAAAAAGCGATATATATATACACACATTGTAAAGAAGCGCTGATAGATTCGATGCTTATCATCCATGATTGAAAAAAGTATATAGGAAAGATTTCGAGTCCGGTTTCTCACTTTAATATGAAACCATCAATCCGCTGTCAATTAGCCCAAGTGCTCCTAGCCAATCGGGGACCTTTGAATAATCCGAATCTAGAAATACAATCATTAAACCCCATAACGTTTGGTAGCCGACTCCTGACTGTTGTCTGTTCGCTGCACAAACATTTAATTAGTCCGATATAATTTGTTTTTGAAATATTTACTCATTAGCGTCAGGATAAAATACAACAGGATAAGTTACATGCTAACTGACGTGAGGGAAACCGGAATACGGTTAATTAGCGGGTTGAAGGGTAGAAGTGCAATTCGATGGCGTTCCGATTAGAATTAAATAAACTTTGATACTTTGAATGAAATAAATTTATATTTAGCGAGTTATTATATTCATCTCGAAAATGTAATGTTTTCCCAACTGCTTGTGAAGATTAACGTTGCAAAAATAATCTTAGACAACACGCCAAGCTAGGTGCATAGCATGTATTTAGTGTCTAGGAGAAATTCGATGACGGTTTATGAATGATTAGGTTTATGGATTGCAAGAACGTTTTATGAATCCTAGTGTCTAGTGAATTGAAAGAAATACTGTTTAAAATTAAGATTCTTCATCATCTTTTGTATCTTTCCTTCTTTGTACCTCTTAGCATGGCGATGCCTCGGTCTAGCATGCCCATCGGCATGGCATGGAAACAGTCAGCCTTCCGAGCCTGGAGAGGGTTCTGAAGATTGAGAAGAAAATTCTGAGGAGGATTCCCAATGAGGAAATATATGGAGATTTGGAAGACCTGGAAACAGTCATTAAGACCAAGAAACTGAGATTTTACGGGCACAAGGTCACAATGAAAAATGAGAGACTAAATAAGAAAATTTTCAAGTCTGCAGCTACAAAAGTGCAGGAGGATATGTAAAACAAATGAAAGAGGAACTGGGTAGAATAGAAGTAATGGGTAAGGGAGCTTGTATAGAGAGCATTTTGGAAATCAACTAAAAGAGGTTGGGGTTCCTGTGGGAAAGAAGGAGAGACGAGGGAGAGAATGGACTGAGGAAGAGCGGGAGGAACAGTCCAGGAGGATGAAAGGGCATTGGAGTAGAAGGAAGGCAGAAGGTGTGAGGATGAATCGAAAAAGATATTCGCGTGGTCCTTGCTGGCCAGTTCTAGAAAAAAAAAGAAGAACATTTACTATTATAAATATTTATATTTATAGTTATATTATTTATTATTTGTTACTATTAGATATTAATATCATTAATTAATTACCAAAATTGATATCATAAATTGTTCAGTTGAGAGAAACGAATTAATATTTTGTTGGATAATTAATAATTAACAAGGCCAATAATAACTGTCAGTAGTTTTTTGCCCTCGGATCCAAACAACAAAATAAAATGTACACTAAAAAGTATAAATATACAAGAATTACAACAAGGTATTATAATATTAATGAAAATGGAAATAATAATAAATAAAAAGTAGATAAAAGAGAAATATAAAAATAAAAAATACTAAAAGTCGAAAATAAGGGATACAAGAATACAAGTCAAGAAAAAGGAATTAATGAAAATATAGGACACCCATCTTACAAAATGTATTTAGATACAAAATTGAGCAAGGCGGATGAGAAACCAACAGGAGAGAGGAGTGGGGGAAAGTGGTTGTTAACCAATAAGTTACATTTTCAAGCAAGATAATATTATGAAAAAATTATTAATTAATTTAATATTTCCTAATATTATCTATACTTTAACATTATTTTATATATATATTTTTTAAATGCAACGTATTTGTTCCCCTTGCAAGGTGGGGCGAAAAATAGTTTACCATAATATGTATACTTTAAGAATTATAGATTACTAATTTATCAAATACGACTGGTAGCACCTCAAATTAATGCGCTGAAACAATCAAAATTTTTATTTCTATGTGTCAGTAGATTTTATCATTACTGAACCTTCTTGAAACCTTGAAGATTATCACTAGATAAAAAAATGGTTCATTAGTATTCGCAGTTAGATACTCGTAATAAATGGTTATTAAATGGAACTGTGCAATTCCAAAGAGAAAATGTATTTTCTTTTCATGATGTAATCACGTGATCAAGTGTTACACTACGGTTTTTTTTTTGGTTTTTTTTTGTACTAGAGGGTTGTTCACCCTTTGACGAATATACTCAGCTCAGAGTAGAGCAGACTGAGTCCCAACAGGAGAGGCACTACGTCCTGGACAGACGGACAGGCGTCAGATAGGAGAGAGTTATGTCCTTCTGCCTTAAAGAAAAAAGAAAAGGAAACAATAAAGGACAGCGACAGCGTCACGTCCTTCCAGATTAAAACCGCCCTGTCTTAGTGGAAGTGGAAGACGTGATTTGTCGCCAGCGGTCGGACACATCTGTTTTAGGAGGGTCGTTATCTTATGGGAAAGTCACACATCTGGATGCTATCTCAACTCCGTCTTTCTGCTCCCTTGGCTTTTCGGAAGGAAGGTGTACACTACCCGTTAGGCTATGAAGGATGGGGAAGGGATCCTAGTTATAAGTGAATATCACCATCGTATGAAATTCTCTTGAATGATGAAATGAAAGTGAACGTCGTAGTTCAAACTCGCTTACCCACATCTTACATCAACATTTAATAATACTATCTTCCTCCTAGATTAAGTATATTACTCTAAACATCTCAGCAGTTATTGTTCAATATGAAAAAAGTGTATATGATGATCTGTCTTGAAATAATGAGCCGTCTCTACAAACTTAATTTTTTTATGTATTGCTGATGTGAGATGTCTCCGTTTCGCTTATCCATGTTAAGAACTAATTTCCTGGATACACCTGTTTTAGAACGGGCTCCAAATTTTGTTTTCAATCCATAAACAATTAAACTTGAAGTATTGGAAATTACCTATGAAAGAAAAATATGAGGCGTGAATTTATCATCAGGCAATTGATGATTTCCAGAAAAATAAACTTAGAAAAAAAAAATAAATAAATGAAGACAGAAAATATACGGGCCCATATACTTGGCACAGTTTTATTTTCCCGGTTTTTAAGGATTAATGAAACATTTCAATTATTTTTTATCTGTTTTCTAAACACAAATTAGAGAACAATTATATTGATACACAGTTATGCATTATGTTCGAGATCATCTTGAGTAGTTCATTACATGTTAAAAAATCTGAATTAAATACTTTCTGAATTAACTTTTTTAGAATTACAGGTTTCATTATTTTATAAAGTAGATTTTCGGTTATATAATGCTTTCAAAATTATCTGATTTAGGGAGAGTTTAATCTCACTTATTTGTAAAACATAAAATAATTCGATATCTAAATATTAGTTTTTGTACAAGATCAAATTTCTATAAACAACTCAAAAACTACTCTACAAACGCAATGTGAAATTTAAAATTAATCGAATTCCTCTAGTATCCTTACAATCCAAAATCCTTCGTAAAATCCTCAATGCTCCTTACTTTGTCACAAAAAGAATCATAAGTAAAGATCATAATGCTTCATATGTAACAAATCTAGCCTGAACCAGATATCATTCCTTCCATTGTAAACTCCCTAACCACCCAAACCCACTGGTTTCTAACCTTGTTTCCTCATCCATTCCTTACAATCCTCCGAGGCGCTTGAAAAGAAGTTGGATCTAATGTAAAAACGTTATTAGAGTGCTTCCATGGGTAGTTTCTCTACACGCATGTATCACTCCATTATAAACTTACAGCAAATTTACTGAATGTATTGTGTTATGTACAGTTAACAAAAAAAAAATTAATCGGTTTATTGCGATAATTTTTATTTTTTTATTTTTTAAATTGATAGATTTATTTATTGATAGATATTACAATCTGCCACACAGTTGTGGGCAATAGGTAATATTGATGAATGATCTCATACATACTAAAATAAAAAAAAAT
>NW_027109759.1:228481-229470 GCF_000696795.3 Halyomorpha halys
AGTCCGTAGGTCCAGATAGGTCGGAGTATAGTCTTATAAATTAGTAGTTTGTTTTCTAGTGAGAGATGAGAGGTCCGGCTGAGTAGTCGGTATAGTATTGCGATAATTAATAAAAAAAAAATAAGTACAAAACTATTTATATTCTTTTAAATATTAATTCTAATGAATATAAACTTTTAAACTTATTCTCTGAACACACATTAGTAAAGCTATTTTAAAGACAATTTCTGTCCCTTCTAAATCGATAATGTGGAAATCTGCTGAAAGATACACCTTCCCTTAACTCACTCCTCCTCCCCCGCCTTAATTTTCATTATTTAATTTCGTACGTGGAATTAGCCTTGCTTAAGCGTAATTGTTCAATGATTTATTTTTTAAATACAAAAAGAAGCCGATTCTGAACTGACTGACCTATTTTAAGAGTGGCTATGGTAGTTCTTTAAAACCAACTTTCTCACATTTTTAAAATTTGCTTGGTGAATATTTACTGCCACACCCCCCCAAAAGGAGGGAACAATTTCTTCTTGACCAGACTGAACTAAAAATTTAAAAATGAACTACCCACCCATTCAACAGGGAATTTTTCATTTTTGGGGGAGATTTAAGAGGAAGAAAAAAAAAACAGATTTAAGAGTAAGAATAAGTTCTTATTTAATAATAATTTAAAGGAGACCAGCGGAAACAGTCTAATCAAGTCGACCCATTAAATGCTTGAAAATCTTCATATTTATATGCAAAGAAGGATTAAATATTAAACCTCAGAATTATAGCAAGAGAAATTAGGACCTTAATAGATATAGAAATATACGAGAACTAGATGTATTTTTAGTATGGGTGTTTTTTTAAGCCCGATAGAACTTGAAATTGTAAAAAATAACACAAAAAATTAAATCGTAATCAAAATTTTTTTTTTATTCGAAAGATCAATACGTGACATTAACATTTGAAAATGATTTCGGGCATATGGGCACCGCGGCTGTTCTTGACGA
>NW_027109759.1:229520-229846 GCF_000696795.3 Halyomorpha halys
CGAATAAAAAAAAAATTTTGATTACAATTTAATTTTTTGTGTTATTTTTTACAATTTCAAGTTCTATCGGGCTTAAAAAAAAAACCTATATAAAGGTTGGATGCACTTTGTCACTTAAGAAATATTATCCCCTCTCCCCTTAAAAAATTGTAGCGACGTCTAATATTTGTATACACAATGTAGGTAATGTGTATATAAGTTCTTTTTGAAAAATTAATTAAAATAATAAAATATATATTATCTTTTCTAACTTTCTGGTTATAGAGTCTAATTAATGATACTATAAATATGTAGTATCTAATATTTTATTTATTACTTTATTTTTT
>NW_027109759.1:230007-246628 GCF_000696795.3 Halyomorpha halys
TTACTTTATTATTTTTGTATATATTTTTAATATTAATTCTGTATTAATTTTAATATAGTTCGTTGATGTTTATTTATATTTGTTACTTAAGTATCTTATTTAGATTTTCTCATATCTCTATCACTATTTTATCCATTATTCTTTTAAAGGCACATTGGGTTGAAACCGAAATATGAAAGGGAAAAAGAAGGGAAGGAAAAAAGTATAGTCTGTAGAGTTCCATAGTGGAAAAAAGTATATGCATACGTCAGTAATATCGGTCGTAAACATGAAACATACATATCGATAATCATAAGTTAAGAAATAAATGTGGTGGAAACTGATGCCGAAAATTGTCGTGAATTATAACTTAAACTTTGACATTTGCCTAAATCCTCACAATCTTCATTTCTAATTAGTGTAATATAAATAATTTTGTTATTTAAAAAAAAAAGCGAACTAAAGGCGAAGATGAAATACTGAAATGCACAAGAGCGTAAAAGAAAACTTTATAAAAAGAAAAGTTGTTATCTATATGGTCAATCCACCCTCTTAGCCTATGACATAATATTATAAGCTCATTAGCTCCGTGTGTTGTTATTAGAGTGTAGCATTTGAGTAACACTGAAGAGCCGAAAACATCCATACAATGGCTACCTCGATATAATCCAACGAGGCAGTTACCAAAGAGGTAGGAGCGGCACACAGATATTTACGATACTCTATTTTTGCGGCTAATCCTGAACAGTGATAGGAGTGACGTCCCCTCATCCCTAACCGACTTTGTCTACTTTATGGTTCCAATCCTCAGCTGCCTGATTTACAATTACAACCCTCTACCCCTATATCCTGTCTTTATCCTCCGTCCTTCATTCTTCTGTCTTATATATCCTTATCTTCTCTGCCGCACCGTCGTTCACAATACAGCCCCCAGGATAATAGTTTTATATCAGCGTCTGAATTCGCCATAGTTGTCCAGTAAATTCCGCCCTGGATTAAGTCCTTTTTATTCTTGTTACAACTTTTCATCGCTGCCGGTAGGGTGTGCTCAGATGTTTCAAATCAGAAAATGTTTCCTGAGGTTGATGTTAGTCGATTTAGAAATAAATTCCGCCTTTTTATTATTATTATTTTTTTTAAATTTATATAAAAATAAAAATATATTGCACAATAATTGAAAAGTATGTGCCTTTACAACTTAACTCATCCATTTTTTTTTTTATTTGAAATTATATTAAATAAATTAATATTTTTAAACATATAAATTGCCTAATGCATATAAAAATAAACATTTGCATATCAAAATGTAAATGAACATCCCATTTTGAATATTGGTTTACTACTTTAGAATAGTAATAATTTACTCCTTTTCAACATCAAATTAATAAGAAACATTATTGGAATTTTAGATTAATTATTTTATATATTCTTGTTTGAGAGTGGTTTAGTTTATTCTTAATTTAAAACAAATTTGATCCTTTTTTTTTCTCTCAACTTTATTCTTTACAACTTTTCCAACGTTTCGAACCTCAGGTCATTCTCAAGGATATCTTCATATTGATGTTATTTCCTTTATCAAATCTTATAAATGCAGGCTAATTGTCTTTGTCCCATATAACCTTTTCTAAATAACTTTTTCCTAGATTTAAACCTTTTATAAAACACTTTTCTTCTTTCCTTCATTCATATTTGCAACTTAAAACAGAACCTACCTTCATAAGGTTAGGTTCTGTCCTACAGTAAAGAATAAAGTTGAGAGAAAAAAAGGATCAAATTTGTTTTAAATTAAGAATTATTGGAATTCTTAGCCCTCTCCGAAGTAAAATTCTAGCTACACGCCTGAAAACATGCTTTAGAGGGATTTGCGGGTTAATTCTTTTGTAACTCCAAGTTTTAGGCGATATTTAGTCACAATTTAAGAGAAATCACCATATTAAATAAGCTGTATTTTGATTGATTATTAGTTTACGAGGCAACGTAGTAGCTTATGCTATATCTGCTATCCTTTAGGCATTGCTACAATTTGTTGGAGATAGGGCGAAAAATCGCATATTTTCCAAGATGTTCAACCGAATTTCCCAACTATATTAAAATATTTTAACTTTTCCAAATCTTTTTAAATTTGGGCTTTTTATTTACATTTTGTGAATTTTGACACATGGCAAAAATAATTTGCTATTATATTTATAAGACCCCAATTTCTTAACTTCAGAGTTATCGGTATTGGTTATTAATTTTAAAATTATTTTATCACGTCTTCGGTTTTAACCAAGAATTAGATAAAAAAAATTCGTTTTGATAGACAATTGGAGGCTATTTTGGAGTAAGGACCGCTGTCCTCATGACATAAGAGGACACGTGGATTTAAGTAAGTGAGTACATGAAGTAATAGGATAAATATATAAATAGAAACGTATAAATAAATCAAAAATAAAATATTCACAGCAGTAGAACAGTTTAAAAAATAAAACAAATAAATAAGTTTAAAAAAAACAAATACATAAATTAAGAAAACATATAAATGAATAAATAAATTAAAGCACAAATAAATATGTTAAAAAGCTAACCGAAAACAAAAAGCACAAAGTAATAAAACAATTATTAAAAGTAATTTCCTGAATAATGTTGAGAGTAGCTCACTCTGTTAACTGAAAGGTTCATTTGGAAAATTAGTACGGAAATGTATTTAGTGAATAATATAAAGATATCTCTTCAGGAAATTTATTAAAGGGAGGTTCAATTTTAACTTAACCTAGGCTAGTATGTGAAAGTTGGGTTATACACGCACTGCATTTTTAATTTAGCTTTAGAATATCGGTTGTCCAGGAAGGTTTTTAAACAGGGGATCAGAATCACAATAACCATTGTGGTAGGTAGTGTCCTCTATGAGGCTATATAGGAGTGATGATCCCCTCCCTGGAGAAATAAACCGTTCGGTTGTAAAATAAAAGACATCGGCATTAATAAGCAATTTTGCCTGAGAAGCAGACCCAAACGCTCGGAGCATTAATCATGAGCCAAGCAATAATTTTAAATGATGTATATAAGATTCGAATTAACATTAGTACTGCCTTGATAAATATGTCCATCGCTGGAGTAAAATTAAACGATCCCCTCTCGGAGATAAGAGGTTCCAGCCGTCCATGTCTCCACGTCTGCTTCCAGATCGTATATCTTCCTGGAGGCGTATCTTCGTCGTCTTCTTTTTATCTTTCAAAGGCCAATGGTCATATCGAGCCGTTCAGTCGGCGAGGTAGGAAACGTGCTCTGTGATAACTCAATCTGGATCATTAGCTTTGTCTTCTTGTGACCCTCTTGTACTAAATCTGCTGTTCCTCTTTTAGGACGAGAGATAACAAGGTAATAATACCGATATTCTGGTTTACTGAAGAATACAAACCAATAAATAGTCAACAATACCATTCACAATTTCAATCAAAGCATTGATAATGGTTATTATAAACATGCTATTTACTTAGTCTTCCCATTGGTAAAAATCTCCTTTTAGTTGGAATATCTCCTCAATTTATTAGTAAAATCCATATTAAATGATATATTTGCTAAAGTAGACGTTTATACTTCAGAAACCTTTAAATAATAATTAAAAAAACTAACTACGAATAATTGTCATAAGTGGGTTCTGCAGCAACATGGAGATAAAAAAGTTAAGGAAGATCATTCTAGACGGAGCCCTATGTGAGGAGGTCACTCTCAAGGAAGTGAATCGCTACCCTACAACACTACTTTAGACTAAAATGTTGGCACACTGCCACCATCACGAATTTTTGCATTATATTCTTTCAATGACTCGTACTAATTCTGAGTTGATTGTTATTTCAATATTTTATCGGTTCCATGGCAACATAATCAGAAATTCGATCATGATTGAGTTCAAAATATTTATCCACAGAAGGCTTGAGGTGTGAAGTCGTGGAGCGAAGAAACCAGACCTTTCAACCCTACCTTGTATAAACAAGGTAAATAATTATAGCTCTATTCTACAAAATTTTGTTAAATTAAAAAAAAATTATCTATTCAGTCCTATCTTTTATACAGTTTTCACAGCTGACATCTCAACCCATCCTAACACTATCCTCACCATGTATGCCGATAATACATATTTATTATCAGTGAACAATGATCCTTACATTGTATCCCAAACTCTCCAATCCCAACAAATCACATTTACCCTTAGCCGTAAACCCATGACCTCGTTCCCTACAGTATCCTTTAATAATCCCCCACTTATTCCTGTCGAACAGATCTGTTACTTAGGACTACATCTCGACAAATGACTGACATGGAATTCTCATACAAGACTGAAAAGACAGGAAACTGCTCGTCGATTTCGACTATTACAACATTTACCAAACAAACGGTCTAAATTGGCAATCCATTACAAAAGACTGATCTACATGACTATTATAAGGCCTATATGGACATACGGAGTTGAGCTTTGGGACTCCACTAAACCATCAAATTCCTCCCGAATACAATTCTTACAGTCCAAAATCCTTCGTAAAATCCTTAATGCTCCTTTGTCATAAATCAAGTCATCCATCATGACCTCAATGTCCCATATGTTGCTGATTTGGCCAAAACCAGATAGCATTCCTTCCATGGAAAACTTCCCAACCACCAATTACACTTGTTTCTAACCTGGCTTCTCCTTCATTACCTAATAATCCTCCTAGGCGTCTGAAAAAAGCCTTGAGATCTTCTCCTCTAGAAATGTTATTGGAGTTCTATCAGTGGGTAGTTCCTCCACATGTTTTTATCATGTCAATATGTCACCTACAGCAAATTTACTTGTTGCATTTATGTTGTACAGTTGTAAATAACAATAAATAAATGATTAAAAAAAAACTATTCAGTTTTTGAGATAAATTATTTTTTAAAATAAATATATTAGTCATCTGAGGTCTGATCTCCTCTTCTCAGGGTTACTACCTCTTTATTGCAACAACAATGAATATAATAATTTTTTTTGTAGGCACGCCAGACTGGGGACTCGGACTCACAACCTTTGAGTTGGTAGATTGGTGCTTTACCACGCTGCTACTGTCGCCCCAATGAATATAATAATACAAGAAAAAACATGTGTACAGAACAAACGGCTTTAGAATCCTTCATTGTTCATGAAAACATTATGCACGCTATTAGATGGTTAAATCTAATATCTTTAAGGAAAAAAATAGTCATCTCGCATATCCTTCGTATCACCACAGTTTGTGAAGGTGAAGAAGTCTTAGATTGTTGAATATTGAAGATTGAATGAACAGATCTTGGCTGCTCTGACATTTTTCAGGATGAGGGATAGCAGCATTTAGTCAATTGGAGGTCGTCCTATTTGGCAGAGATTGTTGTAACTAAAGGGACTACTCACTTTTCGCATAATGACGCAGCGATTTTTTCTATTTTAATTCTGAAAATGTCCAAAAATGGATACAATAGGAGTATTCATAATCATAATATCTTGACATGATAAGTGAAAAAAGTGTTAAATGGAGAAATATTTCCTTCTTTTATCTTGTTAACACGATCATGTTTTATCTTGTTTAACATGGTCTAGAGTCTGCTAAATGGAGAATAACATCACACAACAGATCAGTTGAGCTCAACACCATTATGTTTGCTCTTGTTTTGATAGGTTAGTTGCTCGTAATTCTTGTTTGATTTATTTTGTTTTCTTTATAGACGTTTTTAAATTTTAATAAAGTAATCGATAATAATAATAGTAATGGCATAAAAAAAAAAAAAAAAAAAAAAAAAAAAAAAAAAAAAAAAAAAAAAAAAAAAAAAAAATACAAGAGGAAACAAGAAACAAATGAAGTGGAGGTGATACGATGGAGGTATTGCAGGGTTTATTATCTCGTGAAGATTCAGTCGAGGAAAGGTTACAAAACAAGTTGCCAAGAAAATCCACTAAGCGCTCCTCTGCATTTAACATAGAACACGGACTTTAAATAGGGATGCTCACAATTCAATACTTGTAACATTCAGCATGTTAATTTTTTTTTTAATTTATGAAACCATGAATACCCCTAATATCTTTATAAACATCAATTGTTAAATAAAGGTAGTAGAAAATGTTTGTGATTCCACGTTACTAAAACAGGTTTTATTATTTTTAATCAATAAATTGAATGATGTTTTGAACTTTTTATTTTGTATTTTTATTAACTCTAACCATGTTTATACTTATAAAATTGTACAATTTTACTCACAATCAAAAACGATAGTTTATAATAAATAATATTTTTTTTAAAAAATAGCACGATCCTGTAGAGATAGTATTATTATTTTTTTTTTTAAAAAAAGAGGAAAATGTAATATTACTTTGTTCAGGAACTTAATTGTGCCAAATAAACCACCAATTTCTTCCATGAAACTTGAATAATGTGTAGTTATTGTATGAGCATTTTTTTTTTTTAACTAATGAAGGAATAAATTGGT
The DNA here is from genome assembly GCF_000696795.3 of Halyomorpha halys. NCBI lineage: Eukaryota > Metazoa > Arthropoda > Insecta > Hemiptera > Pentatomidae > Halyomorpha > Halyomorpha halys. Next base: position 236,443 of record NW_027109759.1, read on the forward strand.
TTTTGTTATTTTTATCGCAACGAAACGTCTTCTTGTACTTAATTATTTAATTTAGTAATTTAAATACTCCAAAAATTTGCATTAAACGAAATTAATAATTGGTATTGAAGACTTTTTTAGATATAATTTTATCAGTATCGTTATTGCTGAAATGTTGATATATCTGAATGAAGAGATACATTGACTGATGCTGCGATCTGGGGGTGCACTTGTGTACCCCTTACAGCCCTCGGCTCAGATATAATATATCACGTACTATGAAAATATTATAGAATTCATTTTCATTATCGGGCGGCCATATAATTTTTACTTTTTAATTTATAGAAATTTAGAAAATACTAGATGAAATTATCAATTAATTGATATATAAGAAGATGGTCAGGGTTGCGGTCAAAAGTGAAACAAAAATAGTTTACAACTGTTTTTTATATATATTATAATATGTTATAATATTATTATTATATATATACATATATCAATTAATTGATATTAACATGAAATGTATATTTATAAATCACTACTCTTTTTTTAAATAATAATAAATAGAAGATGAATGTGTCTATACAGTTTTTATTACTGATAATTTTTCATACCATATTTCATTCTGAAATATTTATGAAATGCTGTCTTTTTACGTCTATTTCTTAATAAAATGTCATAATTTCTGCTTACTAGGTATTAACTAATGTTTACTTAGGTTAATTGTGTTTATAACATTTTTCTAGTTCTGTTTTCGGCTTTACCAATTATTTAATTTTTTTCAGAACGAAAATTGTTTCTATATTTATACATTTTATGTTGTTTTATTATATTTTCCATGTTATAACATTTCTTCAATATAATATTTATCGTCATATTGTTTGCATTTTATATTATGATACACTGTTTAATTTATTTTTATTAAAATAAAGTTTGATTTTAAAAACTATTATAGTTTTAATTTAAATAATTAGTTGTAAATCCTATAAATTAAGTTCCAAAGGGTTTTATTTGTTTAATTTTATTATTTTTCGTATCAGAAATTTATATCCTATTATCCACCTCTTTATTCTTTATGTAATTCCAACAACGTTTCAGGCTCTTCTACACATTATGAAGTTCTATCGATCACTGTTGGTAATATTTCAATTATTTCATCATTTGATATGTTTTCCTTTCCATATAGTACATACTTTAAATATAAATAATTAGTTGTAATTCTACAACTTAATTTACAAAGGGTTTTATTTGTTTAATTTTATTATTTTTCCTTTCTGGAATTTATACCCTATTATTCATCTCTTTATTCTTTATGTCATCCGAGCAACGTTTCGGGCTCTTCTGCACATTATGAAGTTCTATCTATCACTGTTGGTAATATTTCCATTATTTCATCATTTAATATGTTTTCCTTTCCATATAGTTCATACTTTAAATATAAATAATTAGTTGTGATTCTACAACTTAATTTACAAAGGGTTTTATTTGTTTAATTTTATTATTTTTCCTTTCTGGAATTTATACCCTATTATCCCTCTTTATTCTTTATATCATTCCAGCAACGTTTCGGGCTCTTCTGCGCATAATCAAATTCTACATATCACTGTTGATAATATATAATGAATATATATGAAGGAATTAACTGGAATTAAAACCTATAGGATCTTAAGTTGTAGGATGATTAAAGTCTTTACGATATGGAAAGAAAAACATGCCATATGATGAAATATATTGAATTAATGGAAATATTATCAACAGTGATAGACAGAACTAGATACTAGGCTAAAGAGCCCGAAATGTTCGGATGACATAGAAGAATAACGAGATAGATAATAGAGTATAACTTCCTGAAACGAGAAATTATAAGGTATAGTTTTGTTTTGTTTATTTCGAAACGTACAGATTTTTCTCAGGTGGTCTTCAACATTTGAGCAAAAGTGTATTTGAATATGAATGTTGGATAATTATCTAATTTAATTTTAATAAGATAATAAATAATTTAAATATAATTTTTTCAATTTCTTGAGACTGGTATTTATTTATTAAATAAATAAATGGTATACTTTTTTAATCTCAATATTCTTCATTATATTAATAGTCCAACGTTTCGGCCAAATCGGCCATCCTCAAGGACAATCTAAATATTTAACAGCTTATTATACATTCATTTGTAACAACTATAACAACAACATTATTACTAATAATACAACGTACCTTCAAATATAAATTCTCATCTCACATCAAAAATTTAAAAATGTTTTGCAGGCTATTCTGCCCAGGTCACTGATTATAAGTCAAAAACACCCTATGAAAAAATCGATTAATAGAGAATCATATTAATTATTAATAAGCTTAACTAAGCTTATGTTTAGTTACCTATTCCTTTCAAACTTCAATAATTTTTAAAACTTTTAATTTTCGATTAATCACCACTATCACTACCATATAAACAAACTAATTTATAACCTTCCATACACTCAGGTCAGGCTTGTTATTAATTTAATTCATATTGCATTTTGGTCTCAATTTGTATTTATTGCAATTATTAAAATTCATATCAAAATTAATTGTAAATAATAACAAAAATTTTTCTCATATTTTTCATAAATTTATTTTACTTAAAATCTCTGCATAATGTTGGTTTAAATTCTTCCTATCTGTTTTAAAATTAACTGTATAATTTATGTTCTCTGATATATAAACTGACTCAAGTATTTTTCTTTATGTAAAATTATGGTGTTATCAAATTCAAAATTGTGTTAATTTTTAGCTGCATGCTGCACTAGTGCTGTTTTATTAGGATCTTTTTCCTTATTTCTTGTATCATTTCTGTGTTGATATATTCTATCCTGCAACATTTGCTTTGTTTCACCTATATAGATAGCTGGACAATTTAAACACGGAATTTTATATATCAATCCTGATTGACTTTTTATTTCAATTTTGTCCTTCCAATTGCTATAATAATTTTTTATTTTATTGTTAGGTCTATAACATAATGAGTTGTTAAATGTTTAGATTGTCCTTGAGGATGGCCGATTTGACCGAAACGTTGGACTATTAATATAATAAAGAGTGTTATGACTAAAAATGGATACCATTTGATTTATTTAATAAATGATTAATAATGTTCTATATTTTTTCTAAATGAGAAGAGAGTAAGCTGGAAAATAATCATTTACCTCCGTAGAGTTTCTACGCATACTCGATCGCCCTGAAAGATTGACAATAACTCTGAGGAGGTGTCCGGAGACTAGGTGACGGACGTCCGGACGACCTATATCAGCCATTAGAGAGGTCGCGAACAGGAGGGAATCCAGAGCTACTGCATTCCATCGAGGAGCTTTTTCACCGGCTCACAAATCCCAGCTGCCTCGGTGCCCACCTCTTTCTTATGTTCAGCCACTGACCTTTAGCCGTCATAACTGGTACTGTGCTCTTTGTGAAGTCCAAGCCCAAGGTTTTACAGAAAAAGAGGAGGTTAAACGTTATTATTATATTTAGAGAAGAGATTTCGCGTTGTTGATTCGAAAACAAATCAAGATATAGATGATGGGAACGTACTTGTAGATTTCTGTTTGTGAAGAAATCATTGAACAACGGTATAGGGAAGCTAAAGGATAATTTTAAGATTTTTTTTACTTTTCTAAGTGGGTCAAAAATAGATAATACATAAAAAGGTAGATAAAAGGATTTGATTACTAAGCGAATTAACAAATAAAGTTGTGTGAAAGGAAAAATACGTGATTATAGGATGATGAAATGTTTAAGACGATCAACGATACATAATACGACATTACTATTCTTATCTCCAGAAATGTGTTTCTAAGCAGAAAAATATTTTTCCACTTGACACCTTAAGGTAATTATCAAATCCTTTCAAAATCTGTATATATTATTATGAGTAGGTAATTATTACTTTATTTACAACATTCTCTGTCACGTCCAATTGACTAAATGGTACTATCCCTCGCCCTCAAAAACATGGGAGCAATCAAGACCTGTTCCTTCAATCTTCAATATTTAACAATCTGTGACTTATTCATTTTCAGACACTGTGGCAACACGACAGATATGCGATATCTTTTATTTAAAAATATTACATTTTACTATTTAACAGTGTGCATAATGTTTTTATTAACAATTTAAGGGTTTTAAAGCAGTTTGTTCAGTCAATATTTATTTTTTTCTTGTATTATTATATTGTTTATTGGCGCAATAAAGATGCAATATTTTAATCTTCCTCATCCACTCTGAGAAGAGAAGAGCGGACACCAGACGGCTAATATACTTATTTAAAAAATAATTTACCTCAATAACTGAATTCGTAAAACTTTTTTTTTTAATTCTAGCATTTTGTAGAAGGGAGTTACAAATAAACAACTTAAGAAAGACCATTTTAGTGCGAATGCCTCAGTTTTTGGGGAAAAGTATAGCACTCTATCATTATCGAATTATCTGATTATGTTTCCATGGAAACCTATTGAGAATGTTTTAAAATAAACAAGGATGCAAAATTGGATCTTTACTAATATTGATCCAATTCAGGTGAATTTTTTTCTTTTTTAGATAATTTCAATTCCTTTCACGTTTTCTAATATATCACTGACCAAAGTTAAAATTAAATAAGTAGTAACATTGTGAGATGTGTAACTTTTCAAACAAACAAAATTAATACCTTTAGAGGAAAATTAAATAGAAAAAAAAAAACTTTATGTCCGGTCAAATTATTTCAATGAGGATTAAACCTTTCCTGATGCTAAAGGCTACCTAATTTGACATTGATATACTATGATTAATTAAAATAGTTCGAGCCGTTTTGAGAAAAATGATTTTAAAAATCAGAAATTTTGCAATCATACCCCAGTATGAAATATATAATTTCAATTTTGTACAATTTTTGATATTTGTGTTATGCTGACCACACACACTTACAGAGAGAAAAACGTGTATTTTAGTCGAAAACGGGAAATCAAAAGTTTGCTCGATCGATGTTTCCCTCATTATATATTTCGTATATAGGTAGATAAAATCAAAAAGATATTTAGTGTTGAGAGGTGGAATTCATCCCATTTAGTAACTATAAGTCTATTCTTTTATTTTAATAGAACCTTAGGGTCAGAATTTTTCCTGAGATTCCAATATTAGAAATGATTTTTAATGCCCCAGATATAGACAACGGGATATCAGTCTATTTCCCTTGCAGACCGGGTGTGAAATTTGACGGGGCCTTCTCCTACAGCCTTTTACCTACCCGTGAAATACGGCGGAGGAGGAAATTGGAAAAAAGGAAAGAACTGGAAAAGGGAGTCGAGGAGAGGGATCCTTTAATTAGATTTAAGGGAAGTGGGAGGGTCAGCGAGTCTACATCTCCTCCTTATGCTCTGTCTCAGGTCGGGCAATCCCTGTTTGAGTTCGGTGTCTTTGAGTTCGCAAAACTGCACAGTCCTATTGTGAGAACGATAGCAACATTCCAAGGAACATATAAATTATGCTACAATGACAATGAAAAATGCCGTTGAATGCATTTGGTGGTACTTAAAAGTAAAATATTGATATTTGCAAATTTTTTTATTGAGGTATTGTATATTTTTTAATTGCCCTATCGTATTGACACTGCTGAGGAATAGACTCGTACAATTACAATGTTATAATATAACCAACAGTTATAAATAATGAATATAAATTATTTTTAAAAAATAGTGATAGTCATGCGATTTAAAAAATATATATACAAACTAAACAGCTACTATTTATAAAGTTGATAAAACAAACATCTGACAATATAATGAAAAAATAATTTGGGAAGAAAAAAATAAAATCATAATGGAATTAATAAAAAAATAAAAATAGTTAAATATAAAGTTCATAGGAAAAAGTCCTGCAACAGCCATAGGCTTCAGCCTTCCAGTTGTTTTCCTATGTTGTACATAGGAATGAAATATTATATAACGTTTCATTAATAAATAATTAATTCATAAATAAATTCCAGCTGTATTTTTCGATGTAATTGGATATTTCTTACAAACCAAGGAGCGTACTGCGATTTTGAGGAGCTTGTTTGGAAATGATTGTAATTGTTTCTGTTTCATACAGAATGCCATTCCCCCGCCTTCACAAATGTATATCAGCAATATATGGTTGTATCTAGCTTTGGTCTAGATTTTCTATTGATAAGAGGATATAACATTGCCAGCCTTGCGTAGGTTTGGGTCAATTTGTTGTTGATGTGATGCAATATTTGTTTAATAAGTATATACAAGATTATTTCACTATAATTATGATTTAATCTAGATGTATGATGTTTCGTTTAACAGGTCATCTATAGGAAAACTTTATCAATTAATAAAAAAAAAAAATAATCCTATGACTATCATATTCCGAAAAACTAATATACTCGTACGATTGATTACGTGCTATTCAAAAACAGATAGTTCACTTACATCTTATTTAGTTGTAAATATATTCAAATATAAATACAATATACAATACAACACTGTTAGATCTGTTGTCCTTTTGATATTGTTATTGTGCTGGTAACAAAGGATATTAGTTGGTTAAATTGATATTAGTAAATTTGTCTTCAATAATCAAGAGATTGCGTATTTATTGAAAAATACGTGTCCACTAAAAAATTACAAAAATACAATCGAGTAAGGACCCAAATCTGTTAGACTTATTGTCGAAATAGTTGAAAAAAATTAATTTTACAAACCCAAAATCAGAATATTTATTTTTATAACTATTAGCAGAAACAACTAAATTAGGAAATGAGGAATTTTAAACATTATATTTTAACATGATAATTCTAAGAGTAATTTTGACATCAGGGCGTAGGATGTCTAGCTATATAACTTCCGGCAATAATTCTTTTAATTAATCCTCTGAAGCTATTTTTGGGTCATTATTTTTAATGCTCATTTACATTGATGCCTTGCAGACATCATATAAAGCGATAAGAGTAGATTAGGTTCCATTGTCGTTTCGTCCAAAGCGTGCATTAAAAATGAACGCCGAAAAATTGATACTCTTATCAACTTTTGATAACAGACTCAAACCGACAGAGAGGTTCCTAAAACCGATGATGATACATCCAAATTAAAGGTACTGTGAAAAATATAAATATTTTTATAAATCCATGGTGGATTGAAACCATAGGATCAAAAGTGAGAGGGCATAAAACTATGCAAAAGTTACGTTACTGAAATTGAACAAAAAAATGTCTATGGAAAAAATTTGCTGCATGATCTTCCGTTCTTATAAGCTCATATAGTTCACGACATATAGCTTTTTAAAAAGAAACATCTCATAAAAAATGCATTGAAAAATCAGTAGCTAGTGAACTTATTTTGAGAAATCTATATCTCAGGAACCTTAAGACGTACAGATGTCTGCCAGCACTCAAATTAAAGATATTTTTTTAATATTTATTTATTGCTATTTACAACTGTACATTATAATACATTTAGTAAATCTGATCTAAGTTAAATTGGAGTGTTACACGCGTGTAGAGAAACTAACCATTAGTAGCACTCAAAAAAAGTTTTTAACTTGGCAGGTCTCCTAACCATCTTTCTTTCAGGCCCCTGGAAGGATTGACAGGAAAAGAAGAGGAAGCAATGATAGAAACTAGTGGGTTTGGATGATTAGGGAGTTTATAATCGAAGGAATGATATCTGGTTCGGACTAGATCCGTTACATAGGGAACATTGTCAGTCTTTATGTATGATTTTATTTGTGACAAAGTAAGGAGCATTTTACGAAGGATTTTGGATTGTAAGGATTGAATACGAGAGGAATTCGAAGGTTTAGTATAGCCCCAAAGCTCAACTCCATATGTCCAGATTGGCCTTATTACAGTCATGTAGATCAGTCTTTTGTAATGAATTGGAAGTTTAGACCGTTTGTCTAGTAAGTGCTGTAATTAAAGATATTTAAATGTACGATTACAATATCAGGGGTGGCCAACTAGTCAATCGCGAGGCCAATTTAAATTAGGCCAATGGAAATTTATTTTCTTCATGAGCCTATATCTCGAAAACTTAATAAGTGATTAAAAAAAAAAAATGAAAATAGTTTTGAACATGTATTTTTCTTATCTACCCATACCTCACTGAAATGCACCTAATATTGAACATATAAACATAGCATTTCGCACCCATTCTTCCCCCTTAGAGTACGCCTATGTAATGTTGAAAAGTTGGCCACCCCTATACTATATATAACGTTTTACATAAGTAACAAACTAAATTCACAAAATGTTAATTTTTAGTTGTCAGGACAAACTTTCTGGATTTATGAAAAATAATATCTCAGGAAGTATTGCCAATAGATAATTAGTTTTCACTAATGTAATAAAAAATTCGGGTGAAATAACTGACTTTTATTCATCCCGGCTCTTGTACAAGTTTGTTTATTGACTAACAATCCACTAATTTGTTTGAGGAAATATGAAATACAGTTTGTACTTTTTTTATGAAAGTGACCCCAGATGGTTGCAATAGTTCTTATTTCTTGAGAAGGTTGGCAGAAAAAAGTAACAGGGTTCACGTACAAATGTTTTTTTGGTATTCTCTCTCTAAGAACATTGCCTCATAAACTGCCATCTGACATCCCCTCCTTGTCGTTCTGGTACCCCCTAAATATATCGACAACAACGAACCTCTTTGGGTAGCAACACAGATCCAGAGGGCGCAATTAAAAGATTAACGGTCTCATTGTAGGGACACTAAGACATGGGCGAGTCCAATTAGGAAGCCATTGTGTGTTAAGGCTATGTATATTATAACACCCCCCGCGCATGCGTGAACACGCCGCACCGCTTTGTATTCTAATGCCTTCGTGGCCACGGCTATTTCCATTTTTGAAGTTATTTCCACCTTTCGGGTAATAGCCTTCGTTGGATTGTTTCAGAACATTACCCGGGCCCTTGTCTCTCCTCTCGCGGCAATTTGTCTAACTCGCCGGATAATCGTCCTTTTACATCTCTTTGAATGGAAAATTGCATCTGAATATCCCCGGAGGAAATCTATAAACTCGTTGCTGGAAATCCTCGCCCTTGTGCATTGTAAAAGCATTGTTCTTTCGAATAATTATTTGGAACGAACCATGGGCTGCCAGCTTGTTTTCAACATTGCAGATAATATAAAAATAAATATAGATTTACCTTATAGGAATCTCTGCAAATTAATGTAATACCTACTTACCTATCTATATATTATAAAAAATCTTACCCTTTTTGAGGGTTAGCGAAGAAGTGTGGAAATTTTATACCTGAGAAGGGATGCTAGACTTGGCAGTTGACATCTCTGTTTCAATCTGACAAGTACTCCTATCTGTGTTTATTTGTTATTTTTATTAATTTTCTTAAAGCTGCCTTTTACTTGCTACTATACCTCAACTTTACCATATTTATTTCACCTTCTGTTTACCTTTTTACACCTACTTCTTTACCCAAATTATACTTCTATAATACCAAAATTCTAACGAATAATTTTTTTTACAATTCATTACTCTAGTTCTGTATTTAGAATTCTATAACACCTGGCTATGTCTATTAGTAAATAGATTCCAGTCCTCCTATATGTATTTTTTCTTAAATTATTCTTTCATTTATTTTATGAACAAAACAACAAATTATTTATTTATTTTATTTTCGTATTTTCTCTGTATATTTATTCGAATGTTTTATCAATTATTACAATGATTGTATCTTGTTTTTCACTTAGCCCTGAAGAAGCCCTGCAAAGTAGGGCGAAGGCTGATTAACAATAAATAGTTTTCGTTTACAATTTTGATACCTTTATTGACCGTGACCCAGACTATCTTCCTATGATCTACTTCATACGGTCGTCTATCTTCTTCCAATATTTGTACAATGTTTACATGCAGGAGATGCAATTAAGCCTGGTATTTTTGAAGCTGATAAGACAGTTCCTAACGCCACATTAAGCAAAATCACATAATATACCAATATTCAAGATAGTATGAACTGAAATATATATAATATAACTTTATATATCTACTTCTAGACTTAGTTGTACTTCTAAAAGTAAAATTTGTTTTTGAAAAATATAATATATTCAACTTGTTACAAAATTTATATGTTCCTATGTCAAGTAAGTATTACAAATCAACATCTTCAAACATAACTCTAACTCATTCACTCGCGATACTCCCATATTATTTTTTTAATAATGATCTTTCA
>NW_027109759.1:246753-257201 GCF_000696795.3 Halyomorpha halys
TATATTTATATTTTTTTGTACAAAACTGCTAAATTCAATTATAGTATCTGAGACATGAGCAGAAATAATTATCACTATAGCTATCACTTTATCGGTATTACTCAAGGTAAAGATGCATTTATGATGATTTATTTTAAGATATGTAATGTATAATTCATATCAATATATGCATAAATATATAAAATTAATCGGATTAAATTGTATGCTAGTAAGATCCTAAAGATGTGGCAGAACCCCGAAACGTTGTTGGTGCGGTGTGATATGTCTTGAATTAAACCATAAAAAGGAAGAGAGTAGTTTTCACAGCCAATATAGATTATTGTAATAAATAAAATTGCAATATAATATCTTTAATAAAATATTATAATGTTTCAAAAGTCTACGTATCTCACTCAGCCTTCTTTCAAACCAATAAGTCAGTTCACCTGTTATGTGGTGCTATCTGTCGACGGCATGGCCTAAGAATAAGGAACTGTATACGGAATTTAGCTCTGAGGTTCTACCAAACCATCAATTCCTCCTGTATCCAATCCTCACAATCCAAAATCCACCGTAAAATTCTGGATGCTCCATATTACGTCCTGGATTTGGCCGGATATAGATATGCGTCTTTTCATTTCAAACTTCTTACCTATCCTAACCCATTAGTTCTTATCTTTAACAATCCCTGATAATCCTCAGAGGCGTCTGAAACGAAGATGGCCATGAGACCTTCTAATTTAAATTACTGTTTGAAGTACATAAGGAGGCCCCTCACCTCCGAACTTAAAATAGCTCCTTTTTAGAATGGATAGCTCATATATGACATTAAACATAACAGGTAACCTTAAAATACCAAAGGTAATAAAAGGTAAGGCACTACACGAATTACTTTTCTTTTTCACAGTAATGCACTTACTAATTCGATTTTTATTTATGTTTAGAGGGTTCGGTAAAAAAAAAAGTACCACCATTGGGTTGTTCTTTCCCAAGATTTTAAGTTTTTGAAACATTTCACATATTTACTTATTGTATTTTTTTTTTGTGCAGTTGTAAATTACAGTAAATAAAAAAAAAAAAAAAAAAATAAGTGGAATAATAGGATTATGAATAAAACTATGCTTGGATGAAGTGTTAATATACCAATGGCCAGATATCAGGGTGGATGGACATTTTAAATAATTCTCTACGCTCCAAAGGATTCTTTATTCAAAGCAATCTCTCTCAATTCTCCACAGGGACATTAAAAGAAACAGTGATCCATAATCTGTCCAAGGACATTTTCGCACTTGACCTCTTGGAGGAAATCGACCATAAAGAGAGACAGTACTACCAACCTGATTTATAACAAGAAGAGGAAACGCTACCTAATATTTTCTAACTGATGGCGAAGAACCGTCCCGACTTGGCTCCAGAGCTGTTGGGATCTCGGTTACGTCTCATTTACGATTAGTGAGATAGTGGGATACTGCCAGGTGTTAGGAGTTGTGTATTAAGGAACGTTTGTCACGGACGGTTAATCAATGAATTTTAAGGTTCATCACAGTGACCATCTGTTCCATTCATATCGGCCGATACGCTCACTATCTAGTGAGATTTTTGTATGCTTATTAAATACACTGCAAGGTATCTCGTAGAAAAAAAGACGACAGTCGAACTCGAGTGATGCAAATCAAATTTTTAACAATTAGAGGGGTTAAAGTCAGATTGCTGTAATTTCCAATTTCAACTATTTAGGGGTTTAAATTACAACAATTGAGAGTTTAAAGTCAGGGTGGTTTAAGTTGCATTTTAAAAAATTGGATAGGTTAAATTCAGAGTAGTGCTAGCAACATTTTAAACTATTGAAAGGGTTAAAGTTAGAATGTAAGTCAGATTATTAACAAAATGGCGTTAAAGCCAGAGTGATGTACGTTATGTATTAATATATTTCAAATAATCAATTCAATAAAAAATTATGGCCAGAAATACAGTTTACATCCCATCTCAACAGTTGAAATAAAAAATGAACTAAACGACAATAATTAGCCATTTTTTGGGGGGGAGGCGGGCAATTTCAGTACGGAGGTTATATAATCATTTGTGCAAAGATCTAAGTGAGTTGTATGCTCGAAAATCCGTTAAAATATATTTTATATAAATTCTATTTCGCAGGTCTGACTTTAAGCGCCTCTCTTAAAAAAGAAAAAAAAGTGCCTTGTATCTTAAAATGTTGCCCGAAAAGTTGGATATGAGGAGAAGAAGGTCGGTGGTGCGTTCAGGAAAAAATACACAAATAAACAAAAACTTATATATTTGTGCCGACATTTCGACCTGAATTTCAGGCCTTTATTAGGACTGAACCAAAGATAGCACAGAAAAACCATCACACAGAGACAAATAAAAATAAATGAAAATGATAAACAAATAATTTTGCAAATATGTGATGGATTAGGTAGATAGTAGTTGATTGATAACTATAGACGATAAAATATTGTATTATAAAAGTAAAAATTATACTTTACAGACAAACGGTCTAAATTGCCAATCCATTACAAAAGACTGATCTACATGACTATTATAAGGCCTATCTGGACATACGGAGTTGAGCTTTGGGGCTCCACTAAACCATCAAATTCCTCCAGAATCCAATCCTTACAGTCCAAAATCCTTCGTAAAATCCTTAATGCTCCTTACTTTGTCACAAATCAAGTCATCCATCGGACCTCAATATTCCATATGTTGCCGATTTGGCCAGAACCAGATACCGTTCCTTCCATAATAAACTTCTCAACCACCCAAATCCACTTGTTTCTAACCTGGCTTCTCCTTCATTACCTAATAATCCTCCTAGGCGTCTGAAAAGAAGATGGCCTCGAGATCTTCTCCTCTAGAAATGTTATTGGAGTTCTATCAGTGGGTAGATTCTCCACATGTTTTTATCATGTCACTATGTCACCTACAGCAAATTTACTTGTTGTATATATGTGTATACAGTTGTAAATATCAATAAATAAATTATTAAAAAAAAAATAAATAAAAAAAAATAAAAAACAAAGTGTAAGAAATAAAGAAACAGAAATAACAAAAGGTGTGGAAGAAAAATAAATAACAATAAAGGAAAATTAAGAACAAACCTATGTACAGATTTGTTCTTTATTTTCCTTTATTTGTATGTTTCTCTGAGTGATAGTTGTTGTCTCTTTGTTGTTTTTTCAGCCCTGATGAAGGCCTGAAATTCAGGTCGAAACGTCGGCACAAATAAATTTTTGTTATTTGTGTATTTTTTTGCTGACCGCACCCCACACCATCTTCTCCTCATATCCAATTTTTCGAGAATATTTTAAGAAACAATTCACTTTTTTTTTTCTTTTTTAACTGAGGGGGCTAAAGTCAGACTTGTGGTACACAATTAATATAAAATATATTTTAACGGATTGTCGAACATACAACTCACTTAGATCTTTGCATGGATGCACTATATGACCTCCGTACCGAAATCACCCATAAAAAAAATTAGTTAACTATTGTCGTTTAGTTCAATTTTTATTTCAACTGTTAAGATGGGATGGTAACTATATTTCTGGGCTTAAAGTTTAATTGAAATATTTTAAAATGTAACTTACACCACTCTGGGTTTAACCCTTTCAAAAGTTGAAAATGTTACTAGTTTAACCTAATGAAAATGTTTAACCTGTCCAAATTTTGTAAAATGAGACTTAAACCACCCTGAATTTAAACCCTCAATTGTTGTAACTTAAACCTCTCCGAATTTAACGTCCTAAATTGTTGAAATTGGAAATTACAACAATCTTACTATCTTCTCCTCATACTCATCAACTGTCAACTATAAACACCTCACTAGTGTTATTCTGACCTCGATTTTTTAACAAATCTTCATAGATATTCTTTCACAGATATCTGTTAATAAGTTGCAGTTTATTTGTACAAACGTGAGGCAGCTCTCTCCAAATGTACTCTCTGCTAAATTAAAAAAAAAATCTCACATGATATAGAAATGTCTAATATTCAAATTTCATATATTATACAGGACCTGAGGTATCGCTGATTGGGGTGTCATTTCCTGATTTAGCTGCTTTGTTCCTGGACCGTTGTGAACCCGATGACCAGCTGTAGGGAGGACAAGAGGACTGCCGACTTGGAAGGAATGGTCGGCCCTCAATGGGCCATATCATTGTCGTATCGAAGGACCTCCTGCCGCGTCCTGTTTATCAGCCACTAGCCGATAATGGATCAAGTCGCCCGTGCAATATTGTCTCGGGCTGGGAGTTATGTCGAATCGGAATAGTGTATGTAGGCAGGGCTAAGTAATCGCTGATCCTTTCTCACGGGAATATTAGCAGCTTTTGTTTAGTTCTCGAAGAATGCGTCTTTCGGGGTCGATCAAGGGAGTCCAAATAGATCGGTAAATATTCCATTATTATTGCTTCCTCATCTGTTCCGAACCATATTAGATTACATATAAAAAAAATGGTCTCACGCATTTTCTTAGTACCTTTGTTTAGAGTAAGTGTGCATAGGCCCAACGAAATACACATTCGTGATTCATAATGATTTACGTTAGAGACCACACTAACGTACACTTTGCAGTGAAGTAACACGAAGAGTGAAAATAAAAGACAATGAAAAAAAAATAGAGAAATAAATAGGTTAATGAAAGTATTTTAAACAATGACCCACAATATTCGAAGGAATTAACATCTACCTTAGCAACCTCGTTACTAAGTCGACATGGTAACTTTTGGATAATCCGACCTCTCTCTCATTGTTATTGTCAGAAATGATCTGGCAGAGGATAAACAAAAAATAGGTAGGATAAAGAAGATGAAAATAATCAAGGCTAATGAAAAATATGAGACATGAATTAGCTTATATTCAATTTTTTTAATTTAATTTATTTTTAAAAATTGTATAGATATGACTGTAAAATAATTAAGAATGGCAAAACGTCCGAAACGTTGTTCTAATAATGAATTCATTGAAAGAAAAGAATTTCTTTTGAATTTTGTTTTGTAATATTTCATATTTACAAGCCATATATTTTTGTCAGTTAAATTTCTATTTATGAAATCATATAAACTAGCAACTGTCTTGTCTTGAATTTCATCTTAATGGTCCTGTAAATATCTCTCCTTAAAAGGTGTAAGCCGAGAGAATCACATTTTGAAACATTTACTGAAAAAAATAAAAGTCATGAACACACAATAGATATTTTCAGTATAGAACTAAAATAACAAATTTTAATCCAATTACCAATTAAAATTCTAATAATCCCATTGGTCGCATAATTGTGATTCTTTGTAAGTCCAAAAAATCTTTATA
Organism: Halyomorpha halys; assembly: GCF_000696795.3. NCBI lineage: Eukaryota > Metazoa > Arthropoda > Insecta > Hemiptera > Pentatomidae > Halyomorpha > Halyomorpha halys. The sequence continues at coordinate 252,055 of NW_027109759.1, forward strand.
TTATTTTAAAAAGATAAAAGTTAACTCATTGTAGAGGAATCTCGAAAGAATTATTGTCAGAAAATTATATGGGTATCCTATAATACATTGATTTTTCAAAATTTTAATAGCCTGGAAAATGTCGTTTTTTTCTTATTTGTGAGTTTTCACTGCTTAAGCTATAGAGTTAGCTCAGAATAGTTACAGATACTTTCAATTATAACTCTTTAATTATAAATTACCCAATAGCTCGTAATTATTCTTCCTTATCTATTCTTGATGAAGATATACATGAACAGAAGATGGTCCAATGACCTACATATGTAGAAATTTGCAGTGTTTTCGTAGTTTCTGTATTTTATCGTCATAATGAATTGAATTATCTTACTAAGTGTTTCTACTTAGTACATATATCGAATAGATCTCTGTCTTAATGATAACTTTGAAAAATTATTTTAGTCCACTGTGATCGGTAATTCTCCAGTTATGAATGATCCATTAATGTCTCCAATAACAGGACGAGGTATGGTCCTCCGGGGAATTATCTAACATCTGTAGAAACGTGCCCTGACACCGGTGCCAGAATTTATCGGTCCTGAGCCAATGAAATAGAACCGTAGATCAGACACACCTGAGGAGGACGGACGTATAAGAGAGCCAGTGGCACATCAATCTGGATTCGCCGTCAAACCAGCTCCCAGATTTTTCCAAGCCTAAGCCCTCTGTTACGGATGTTAAATTGAGAGAGGGGGGGGCGAAGAATTTATATCCTTGTTTATACTGGCCTCGGAGGCGGGCATATTTCAGCCGGCCCGTTGGAAAAAAAGGACCGCGATAAATATTAGGAGCCACTCGGGGAAGTTATCCTCGGACGGTGTCCATCTTCGGGGGGATGTCTTGCCTGTCTCGAATGGACGGGGTGCGGTTGGTACCGTTGCTGAGTCCTCAGGATGGAGCTCTGTCTCTGAGAATTCAATAGTAATATCAACATAGCTATTCCTTTTTTTGAAGTTATAAAAGGAAGGAACCAATTATACGATTGCAGACTCATACGCTGACATTAACGATTTAATTCTTAAAAACATGGTCATAATTTTTTTTACATCATTATTCCTTTATAATATATCTGAAACGCATTAAAATAAATATGTTTCTTTCCGTTAGTTCAATATGTTTGTTCAATTTAAGTCTCAAAACAATCTATATTTCTTTATACGAAGATATAATGTAAATTGTATATGTATAATGTATTGCATTATATTATTATGTATTCTGTAACCATATAAAAAATAAAGAGGTTTGAAAAAAAAAAAATTCTTTATAAGTCCAACGTTTTGACCAATTCAGCCATTCTCAAGGACAATCTTAAATACAGATTATAAAAAAAAACTTTAAGCGGGCTATTCTGCCTAGGTCAATGATTCCAGTCCAAAAATACCTTATTTTATGAATTCTATACATTAACATTAAAACTTTTAATTACAGTTAATTTACACTATTATACTTTATCACAAAAATCTTAGTTTAATATTGCAAATTAAGTGTTATTTTGGCCAATTCGGCCATCCTCAACGACAATCATAAATAAAATTTAAACCACCACAACAATTTAAAAAAAAACTTTATGCAGGTTATTCTGCCCAGATCAATAATTTATGTCGAAAATTATCCTATTTTGTTAATTCTTCACATTAATCTTAAAACTTTTAATTACAGTCAATTTACACTATTATACTATGAATTTTGTGATAAAGCATAATAGTGTAAATTGACTGTAATTAAAAGTTTTAATATTATTGTGAAGAATCGACAAAATTTTGGACTGAAATTATTGACCTAGGCAGAATAGCCTACATACAGTTATTAAAAAATTTATGTGATTGTAAATTTGTATTTATGATTGTCCTTTAGGATGGCCAAATTGCCCAAAACGTCGGATTTATAAAGAAATATAGATTGATTTGAAATTTAAATTAGATTTAATTAATTTTATTTAAACAATAATAGCCAGTCTCAAGAAAGTGAAAAGATTATATATAATGTTTATTTCTTTTAATTATGTTTTCCTTTCCTAGACTAGTATGTAGGAAGTTCAAGGAGTGGACTGGAGCGATTATACATTGAAAATTCAAATGTTATGTATTTGTCATGCACTTTTTAATGTGCAAAAAGTAATAGCAAATAGTTTGGTTTAACTAGCAATTGTATTTTCGGACCACAATTACAGATAAAGTGATCCATCAGGTAGTTGAAATCATTAATTTGAAAGTAATTTTATTTTTAATTGCATTTTTTTTTTCGCAACACTGCTATAAATGCACGCCGCCATGGGAGGAGCAGAGGGTTCCAAAAATTACCTTGAGCGCCAATCATTTTAATAGATCTAAAATTTAGAACAAATAAAGTTGGAATTTCATTGATGTGTAGTAATTAATATAATAATATAATAGCAAAGGAAATTATTAAAAGTTAAGTGTCAAAATTCATTTAAATAAATTCAATATTTGAATTCCATAACAATACAGATAGTATGTAATGACCAGCATTTCTAAGGGTAATAACTTCTTATCATAAAATAAATATGAGCATAATTTCACAGACCCATCTCGAAAAGTTTTCTACATGTACGCCAATAAGGTAGTAGTATTGTGAACCAGCTTCCATAGGTATGAAGTAATTCAAAATATAAAAAGCCATAGGGCAAAAATACTTGCTACACCGTATCTTCACACACGGCTACCGACACGCAACCACCATATTGTATGTTGAGTGATTGGAGACAGAAGCGTGGTTAGTAACCACACATATAAACGCCAGGTACACACGTCTGCATATATTTGAATATATATCGTACATACGTATAGCACGGTACGATAGATTCCTTTTCCGGCTTTCAGGAGAAGATTAAGATTCTTAAGAAAAGTCATTAAAAAATGTGAGAGGTTTCAGAATTCTGGTAAAGGTAGGTCGGTGAATCAAGATGGTTCAAATTGGGTTTCATAGATTTTGACACGAACGTCAATACCAAAGTAATAATGAAGGTTGAGTCCTGCGTTTTAGAGCTCAAAAATGAACCTTTTTTGAGATAAAGAATTTGCTACTGGTCAAATTTCAAGATTAGCTACCACAATGCCATCGTCGCCAAAAGATAATTTTTTTTTGTTGTATTGATAACTCAAATTGTTTTATCATAATTTTTTCCTCCCCTGGTCATTACATTTTTTTTTTTCTTCAAAAATCATAAAAACAGCAATAACATCAAGCCCACCAATCTACACAAAATTTGGGGACGAGTGTAGGGTGGTCAGTGAAAGTTGTGTGATTTGTGCATCGCACCAGATTTTTTTCGAATTTATTTTGTCGTAATTATTCCCTCTATTCCACTCCTATTCGTCTAATATTTCTCATTACCCATGACCTATCAAGAATACTCAATCATTTAAGTACAAGTTATTATACACACAAAATAATAAAACGAAATTATGAATTATTGAAACTGTAAATATAAATTAAAATAAAATAACAGTAGTAGAAAAGTTAAATATAAATAAATAAATAAATTCAAGTTAAAAACTGACATATAAGTTAATAACAAATAGATAAGTTAAAAATAAACTAGTACATAAAAACTTTTTTTTTTCCTTTTGGAGGAGTTTTATATCCCATGAATTATATTTTTCAAATTTAAAGATAAAGTAATTATACTATTTCTACTCTATTTATTGAGCAGCTGAATGAAAATGTATTTTTTAGTTATAGAGTAATTGGAGGAATCAGAGTATTGGTCATTTTTGAAAGCACAATACACAAAATACAATACAATGCACATTACTATTGGTAAATGTTGTATTTATTAGTTCATATTTCCTTTATAAAACAATCAATGATACTATATAAAATGTACAAAGACCCTTCCAGCGTGGTCAATATAAATATAATATCTTATTGTTCTCTTGTCCAGTTAGGATGGAACGGTTCGAATCATCACACTGAAACGATGTCAAAGGGCTGATGAAGACGAATTGCAACGTGACATCGAAGACCGTCCTCCAAAGAGACTGATGGCTATTGGTCAGGTCAAACGAGAGCCACCTCCAATGAAGATATATGCGCTCTATCAATCAGACCAGGTGCCCTCCTCATATCTTGTTAAAATATTTCACAATATCAGTTTAAACTTATTCTTGTCAATGAGGTCAAACCTAGTAAGATTGAAGTGTGTATCAGGAAAGGAATGAACAGCTCAAAATTTTTTTGTTTTGAGAATTTCGAGAAATAAAAAAAAAAAAATTCGTCACAAAATATGAGAAAAGTTATGAAGTAATAATTTTCAGCTTAATTCAATATAATGTCTGTAGGAAAAACTCATCAACCGTAGACTATATAAATATAAAATAAAATTATTATAATTAATAAATAAAAAAGTAAAAATCTCACATAGCAAATTATATAACCAAGAATATTATGATTATCTAAATAACAAAACTTTAGAATTGAGTCATGATCAATTGTCATTTACTCAAATTATCTTTTGAAAATGAATTATACTTTAACTTCCCGATTGCCCTAAAAGATTTTTTTTAAAGTTCTTTACGTTATTCATCAAGAACAAACAGGTCTTTAAGGAAAGGCGCTCAAATGCTGTCATTTCTTGTATTCCCTTCTTCTATATTTCTGCATTAACCAAACTCCCCCCTAGTAAAAAAATATTATACTTTTAAATGACTCACTTACGTATTTATTTCAAACATTTTTTTTAAAATTTATATTTGATTCCTTATTAATTAAACGTTAGTTAGCTTTTCAGTATTTCGAAAAATGTTTCAATTTACTTTTTGTTTATTAGGACATTTTCAGTTTTTTATATTATTTTGCTTTTTTATATTTTATTATTTAAAAAACTTTTTGGTTATCTGTAGTTGATTGACAGTTTTTAATTAATTCTGCTATAAAAAAAATGTACAGCTTTTTTAGTTAATTATATTTTAAATAGTATTATTTTATTATCTTTGTATATTTGAAACTTACTTTAAGTCTTTTTCTTTGCTGTTAGTTATATTTTTCGTACACTAATTTTTTTTTTTTTTTTGTCTGTTCCTCATTTAATTACATTTGACTTATTCAACTAATCCTCCCTGTATGTCTCTTGTCTATGTCAGAGTTAAATA
>NW_027109759.1:257251-273943 GCF_000696795.3 Halyomorpha halys
TTAACCAATAAAGTCTGTCGCTTCTCCGGTGAGAATAGAGCACTCACTTGTAAGCTAAAGGTAAATTTCCTTTAAGATTGTATAAAAAATATTTTTAAATGCATGGCCCTTGAATTGCTCCCTTTTACTGTTTCAGCTTTCTTGAACGTATATATTTTTTTGGAGTGGCGTTCTACACAATTCTCTTGCTCTAAATACCTTTAAGTATAATATTTAGTGAATGATACAATTAAAAAAATTTATCAATGACCTTAGCAGTGTCTAAGAACCATTTTCTTCTCCACAGCTCACCAAGGTCGACCAAAGTAAACACCGCCCTCTGAGGATTAGAGACCCACTCAGCAAGAACTAGCTATTTCAGCAGAGAACTTATAAATCGAATGAGAGCCGACTGGAAGCTTGTAATCAAGGAGGCATAAATAGAAGGCTCCGGAAGAGTGGTAAATAGTGATGGACTGAATAGCATGCTCCTGAGGCATTAGTCTTTGTTGTGGAGGGTGTCCCACTTAGTCCGGATTGCTTCTTATTGAGGAGTCCTCACGGCTAGTCCAAACATTAGTTCGGGATTAATGGCCAGTTCTGTCTTGAATACGTTTACTGTAGCCTCTTCTTATAACAATCTTCCAAAAAAAGAAATCGAGCAATTAAAGAAATTTTACTACAAGAGATCTAGCAGGTGTTATATTCAAGAAACGACACACAAACGCCGAAAATGCTTATCATCATCATCAGCAGTATCTACAAATTTCTTGGTTTAGCTGCATTTTAAGGTGATTTTATATTAAATACAAGTTTTTTAATGAATTATATAAATTAATATAACTAATAAATCACCTTGGTAATGATACAAAGGTTTTTGGCGAGCTACCAATAGCGAATTCATCTATAATCTTATAATGAAGTTCCTATTTAATTTTTAGGTGTTGTATATATTTGTGAATGTTAATTAAGGTATAATAGTAAAAGGTGATGGATGTGAGATCTCTTTTTATGAAGCAAACACGGGTTTTCTCTGAAAAAAGTAAAATTTTAATTTAAATCGGATCAACATGTACTTGAAGATCAGTTCTAAATCAACAATAAATATGTACTGATATATATGCAACAAATTATTTTGTCTCTATCCAATCCAGTTCACGAATTTCAAATGATAACCAAGCCAGAATGGAAAATCAGAAAATCTTTCTGTGTTATGATTTTTGGTCGGAATAACCGCTTCCTCAGCATTCGCCTTGGACTTGATAAGAATTGGCAACTCAGGAATAGAGACTGCATGATATTGCAATTTGAAATATTCTTTCTCTTCAGTCAGTTTGCATAATTTTATTTACGTTTTTTTTATATTTACATTGAGAAATGAAACTAAATAAAGTCAGTAATTAAGTTTAGGCTGAAAATTTGCATCGTTTCAAAATAGATTGCAGAAATTCTTAATTTTTAATATTTGAGGAGTTTTATATCAATAGTTAATACATATACTTAACATATATGATTTTGATTTAAAAAAAAAAAAATATATATTACAGAAAAAAAGTTATGATACAATTGAATCTTGTATACCTTGACAATTATGTAATACTGAAACGTACCTTTGCCGGAATAAAAGCTAAAAAATGATATTCTTAAATTATTTTCAGCGAAAAGTCAAATCAAATTTATAGAATTTATAAATATATAATTATAGTCTAAACATTTCCTTACCAGGTTCTGAGATGAATTTTAGTGATATAGATTTAATTCAGATGTCGTTTTAGCCCTATATAAAGCATTTAAATTCTAAAACTATCAATTAAATAATTAAAATAAAGTCAAGAAACAAAATATTAATGAATATTTTATATATAAGCTTTTCATTTTCTTGAGACTAGTTTTAATTATTTAAATAAAATTATTTGGATCGAGTATAGTTTCAAAACAGTGTTTATTATTTCTTTTAAAGTCCTATGTTTCGCCCATTCGGCCATCCTCAAGGAAAGTCTATCAAATAACAATTATTTTTAACAATGCTAACATTCAAAATGAATAATAATAAAATAGCATACCTTAAATACAAATTTATAATTCATATCCAATAATTAAAAAACTTCAACTTTTTGCAGGCTATTCTGCCCAGGTCATTTCAATTTTAGTCAAATGACCCTATGAAACAATAAAACAATAGGGATTCATATTAATTTATTAATAAGCTTACCTTAGTTTATGTCTAATTATCACTCTTTATCAGTCATATAATTGATTTCTTCCAAACTGTGTTTTGGTTTAAATTCGTATTTCTTTTATTATTAAAATTCATATATATATAGCTAACTATATATAGTAACATAAATTTAACCCATATTTTTCATAAATTAATTTTGCTTAAAATCTCTTCATAGTGTTGGTTCAGATTTTTTGTGTGTTTTAAAATTTACCTCATAGCCTGGAAAAAATTTTTATATTATCGATGTGAGTTGTAAATTTGTATTTAAGTTATGCTATTTTATTAGTAATTGTTAATGATGAATGTTTAATAAAAACTGTTGTTTGATGGATCCTTCTTGAGGATGGCCGAATCGTTGGACTTTTAAAGAATGTTTTTAGACTTTCCTCGATAAAAATTATTTTATTTACTTAATTATATAACTTAATTATACAAATGAAATATCCTAAATACTAGGATTTTAAATTTTAAAAAATCACTATTAATTTTATTTGGCGTGCTGGAGAGCCTTGTTAAACAGAGTTGCCTAAAGAATGGACCGACTGGATTTATCCCCCAGTCAGGAGCAGTCTTATCAGGGAACGCTCGGCGAGAAGGATATAATTGAGCCCGAGTCTTTAAACGAACGGTGGTTGAAGTTTACGGTGAAAATTGGAAAATATCGACAACATTAAGTATCGAAGTGGAGGAGATAAAGGGCAGTATATATCAGGGCTGGTGGAAAACTAATCAGAGATAGGGAGGGAAGCCAGTAAACAAGGGGTTATCAAGCAATATGGCCGTGGAGGAATAAAGGTGCCACAGATAGTCTTTGAGTTATATGACAGACAGCCGGCCTATTTCTCCTTCTTCCGCGGTTCTCCTGTTCAATTTAGTGCTGCCTCTTTGCCAAGGATCAGGTACCCACTGGAAATCTATGGGCTGTAGTTATCGCCCTCTGGCCCACACATTTGAACTTCTCTATCAACGATAAACTTTGTATTGCTTAATCACATCGCTGCTACAGCAGTTGAAATTTTACAGATCAAGCTAAAACAATTCCTCTTTGTTTTAATGCCCATAGATTGGGTTTAATTCTTCTATGATTGTTGGGCCACAGCCACGTTGTCCTAGGGAGACAAGCTTGCACTTACGCTGGATTTCGTGGTTGTATATTTTGGGCGTGTAAACACTGTGTAGATTCCTATACCAATGAGGAATGGAATAGAAAATTATAATATAACTGTAAATCAATTGGACAATATACAAAAGAAGTTCTAAGGTAAATAGACAATAAAAGGAAGGTAATAATAAGTTGAAAATTATAAATCATTATTAGAACAAAACACATGGAACATCCTTTAAAAGATCAATTGAAATAATTAGAACTAATTAAAATAAAGAAAAAGCAAACATTAACTATTAAACTGAATGCAAAAATAAAAACCTAACCTAAAGAGCTCTTGAAAGGTACACATTAATAAGTTAAAAACATTATGATAAATCACAAGTTACTTGGTAAAATAAATTAATTAAATTTACTGACTTTTTATATTTTTAATAACTAATATTTATAAGGAACTAAATGAATAATTCAAATTGAATGTATTAGAGGTTAAATACTTAATGTGCAGGTGACTGTAGGTTGATTATCAGAATAATTAGCATGTGGATGATGAAGATGTTGATGTTGATGAAGACAGTAGACAGATGTAGATATGATAAGGATAGAGATGATACTAAACTTTAGGTATAAGATGAAACTGAGTAACAATATATACTGTGCACAGATAGGTAACAGTTAAGGTTAACCGTCTATTGTCTTTTCTTTCTACAATCCAAAGAGGTTGCAAGTGCAGTAGGTAGCAATCGCCTGTTTTTACAACTTGTTTTATGTTTAACACTAATACGGAGGTTACATTACATTTATGAGGAATAAATTGTACATAATTTAAGGTTGTAATGATAAAATTAATGGTAAAGTAAAATAATTAAAGAGAGGAAATTGAGTTTGAAATTTATTTAATAATTGTATCAAATTAAGGATTGGATCAAAATTTGCCGCAACAATGATAGTAACTCATAAACATTATGGGTTAGAATTGCAACTTTTAAGGCATTTCAATCTATAAAATAATAAATACCAGCCTTACAGTAACCAGTACCAAGTAAATACATCATCATCATCATTATTCTTCTGAGAATATATCTGAAATATTACATTTCTGGCTTCATAGCAGTTAGAAGAACAATTAAAAATCTGAAGTAAAAGTTTATTTGAACAGAAATTAACAAAATAGTATCAAATTTCTAAAACGATATAACAAAATAAGTATGTTTTCTTTATACTAATTATAGAAAAACTTGTACTAAAATTATTTAAGGCTGTTATTACAGGGTTTTAAAAATAAGGGTCTTTTAATTTAATTTCTGTAAAAGAAATCTTCCTGTAGTAAGCTTATAAAATGGTCGAATTAATTTGTAATATTTTAATTTTGTACTCAAAGAGTTTAAAGTTTAAATTAAATAAATCATCTTAAATGCTTTCGGTCTTGGGTGTAATATTCACATTCAATCAGGTAGTAAAAGAGCCCAAAAGGAAAACAAAGTTCACTCCAATTATTGATTATTTTAATGAAAACTGTGTATAATTACTAGTCAAAATTGATGAATATACCAAGTATAGGTAGGGGGAATAAAAAATGGCCTTAAAAAAAAATTAATTTTTCATATCTTTAATTCTACCAACATCACTAGAAAACCTAAGAGAACATTATTTAAAGAAGAAGAAATTTGCCAAAATACGAGCCCTAATAGTCCTATTAGTTCCCGAGATGCAGTTTTTAAAAAAGAAACATTTCATGAAGAAATAACGAAAAATTAGCTAAATTACTTTAATTACTTTTTGGAAAACTACATCTCAGGATTCATCAGCTCTCAAATTGAAGCTAGTTTAATGTACTATAAAGTTGTTTAGGACATTTATCGTCGTGGGAGAAGTAGTTTTTATGATATTTGACAAAATAAATTTACAAAATATTAATTTCTTGTTATTCGGAAAGACTTTTTGGATTTGTGAAAACAAATATCTCAAATGAGATTTTATACGTACAGATGTATGCCAGCACTCAAAATTAAGGTTAAATTACCTACAATAAAGTAGTTTATGACACGTGTGTTCGTAGAGGTAGTAGTTTTTATGATATAGGCATATAAATATGAATTTTGAACATGAAATTTTGTCGGAACAACTATAAATCAATTTCTTTTGTCAAATAACTTTATTAACTACTTAATAGTAAATTAAACTAGCATCTGTATCCTCAGATATATTTCATAAATGTTATTTATTAATTTCACAATAGTTTTGTTGGAATAACCAGAAATCAACATTTTATGAATTCATTTTGTGGAATATCCTGATAATTAGCATTCTTAGGAAGATAAACGTTATGAACTACTTTATAGTACATTAATCTAGCTCCAATTTGAGTGCTAATAGTCATTTGTACGTCTAATGATTCCGAAGATATAGTTTTTAAAGAAAAACTTATTTTTCGTTATTTTATTATGAAATGTTGCTTTTTAGAAATTTGTTTCTCAAGAACTATAAAACGTAAATAGCTCTATTAGAGCTCATAATTTAACACATTAATTCTGCTTTAAATTATGTTCTCATAGGTTTTCTAGTGTTGTTGGTAGTCTTAAGGATATTGAGCTCCGAATGAAAAATTTTTTTTTTTAAAGGTTTTAAACAGCCACCATTTTTATTCCTTCACTTATACTTGGCACACTCATTGATTTTGACGATTAATTATAAATAGTTTTCATTAAAGTAATCAAAAATTGGGGTGAAATAACTTCCTTTTTTCACCCCGGTTCTTATACTATGGATACTTTGTTCTAGCATCAGTAACTGATTAACTTGTAGTTCTTATAATAACATAAATTATAATTTTAAACTATTTATAATTTCATAGAAAAAAAAATTAAAATAATTGAAAAAGTGAGCGTTAGCTGGAACATAACTTGAAAAAAAAATCAATTTCTAATAAAATTGATAAGATTTTATTTCATGGATAAATTAATTATCCTCAGATACTGCGTTTTTTTCCCGGAGTGGCAATCGGAGATTTCCCCAAGTCGATGGAAAAGCGTTAGTTAGTTATTACTGAGGGTGTCCTTCTTCGTCCGTCGACAGTTTTCCTTATGTCAAGCTGGTTCTTTAATTAGTTTTAAAACTCTTCAAAGATTTTCCTATTGGTTACCGGGAAAAAGGAAAGGTACAAATTACTTCTGTTTTTTTTTTCTTCTTTTACGTTCCTACTTATTTCCTTTTCGACGTTTCTCTTATTTTATTTTTTTTTTAATCCTTTATAAAAATTTTCCAAGAGCTTATTTAAAAATGAATTTTAGGAATCGGTCTCATTCTGAGTATTTTTTTTTTGACATACTCCGTCAAATGGAAAAAGTTTTATTTGATGTGATAAAATTCCAATGATTTTATACTTTCCTGCTTTCTAAGAAGGAAAATTTTAGATTAAAAACTGCATAGATACTGGTTTAGCTTATTGACAGATATTTTATTTCAATTCCATTTATTTTCTTATAACATGTTATGAATTAATAACTGTTTAACTTTATTATTTAAACATTAATTTATTAATGTTATTATTATTTTTTATTTATTTCTTGACATTTAAAACTCTACATAAAATACAAATAAATTTGAACTAAGAAAATTAGGGTATATTACAGTCATGTAGAGAAACTATTGGTAGCACTCAAAACAAATGTTTAAATATAAGTATTAAATATATTTCGAATCGTTTACCTACTCTAATATTTTAGATTTATAAGTGATTAAGTTCATTATTTAAACTTCAATTTGTAATTATTTAATTGTAATTTATTTTACAATTCAAGATTTCGGGAAGTCGGTTTATATATACTTGTAGAATAAAATTTTTGAAAAACTTCCCATGTTTTGAATTTTTATATCCAAAACTTGCCTTATTTTGTTCTTAAGGATTGTCAGTTACTATGCTGTCGTGACAGTATACATTCGTATAATCGAATGTGAATTTTTCCGGACACCAAAAAAAGAACTTTGCGTTTTACGTTTAACTCTGGATGATTCTTTGATGCATGATCAGTGAATCATGATTCTTCCCCTTCATACCGTTTTTCAATTTCAGGTGCTTTTTAAATATTGCTCGATTTAACTAGCTTAAAGTTTTCTCTTCCCGTTTTCAGCTAATATTTCAAAAGTGATATGTGGCCGTCGCTCCCCTGGAGTCTTTGTGGGGTGGGTTCGGCGGGGAAGGATTGCCTTTTTTTTTGTGTTATGATCTCCTCTTGTGAGATTGTGACATGTTGTACATCGACCAACCTACTCGCTAAATTTTTATTAAGTGTAACACAATTATGAACGTAACAGATTCGCAAAAATATTAAAAAAATTATTTTACCATTAATGGACCTAAAATTATTTTACTAACAACATTGTAAACAAATCTAAGAAGAATATATTTAAAATAGTCAATACATTCTATACAGAATAAAATAATACACAAATGAGTTATATTGTAATCATTAGTGTTCTTGTTCTAATCTTTGTCTGTGAATTTATTCATTCTTGTAATAGAATATCATAGATTTAAAATGTACAGTTCATAGTTCAGTGATATTCTATAACATGAATGAATAAAATTTACAAAAAATAACTGAGCTGTATTTTACGTCATTCGATCCATCGAACCCGACAACAAGGAGGTCCTGATTATTTCGTTAAAGAGCTACACTCGGGGCAGTTAATTTATTATGACAACCACTCCTTAGGCTGTTTTTATGGGGGAAGGGACGTACTTTTTTGTTTTAATTTTATTTTAAACTTTTCGAGAAAAGGTTCAACTGACATTTACAACTGCTAATCAGCATCCCATGTGTCATAATTTGTTGTAAATCAGTGATTTTATTTAGGACCCTCGCTGTAGTTCGTAGCTAAACGTGATGCATGGTCTCTGGTGTAATCTTCATGTAGCTCATGGTCTATTATTTAAGATTGTTATTAAGATAAAAGTATGTTTAAGTATATATAATACTATTGTTTTCATGAAGTGGTTAGAATGATGTGGAGTAATTCTAGTTTGGACGTAGTGAAAAAGGAATTATTTAAATAAACATAAACAAAAATTAAAAACAAACAAGTACAATTTTAAAAAATAAAATAAATGATGTGCCTGTAGGAAAAGGTTTCTGATGCTGTTGTAATCGGAATATAGTAATCTATGAATGGCTGACAAAATAATTATACGGTGATATTCCAAACTAAATAATTTTTATAGCATTAAAATCGGTAATATACATTGTATATTATATAAAATATTTCGACAGTTGTATGTAGTGCATTAACTAATTTTGAAATATATTTAAAATATAATATATATAAGTATATAATATAATTCAAATCAGGAAAGATGGTCTGAGTGGTGGACAAAAAAATTTCCTAGAAAGTTTTCATGGCTTCATCAGGGCTATTGTTTAATTGCTATTGGCTGTTGTTTAATTGCTATTGGCTATTGTTTAATTCCTATTGGCTATTCTTTAATTACTATTGACTATTGTTTAATTGCTATTGACTATTGTTTAATTGCTATTGACTATTGTTTAATTGCTATTGGCTATTGTTTAATTGCTATTGGCTATTGTTTTTAGCCCTGACGAAGCGCTGTAAAGTGGACATAATTAATTATTATCTTACTTTTGAAAAAATCACTTTTGAATAATTAATTATTTTGTACTATTTACTTGTGCTAATTTTTGATCGCCACTCAGGCCATCTTCCTTGAATTAAATTATATTGCAGTATATTAATTATTGAAAGAATGAATAGTATTCATTCAACAGAGGATCTATTAGATTTATTTATCAGTTTTATTTTTATTCAAGTATATTTCTATAAAATCTATCAAGTTCAGGTTCAGTTGCCCACATTCGAAATCTTTATGACAACAGTAACTCTATTTTCAATAGAATATAAATATAAATATAAAATAAAATATTGAATATAAAATATTCTCATATCTATATTTTTCACTTTTATGTGTTTTGTTGATCCCGTTATCAAGTTTATATCCTACAGTTTTTGCGTTTTTAGTCGATTCTATAATATTGGTGTTATCATGATTCTATACAAAACTTATTTCTTCAGAAAAAATATGACTAAGTTGTACTAACAGTAGATTATTTTATTGTACAATCAATACGAAGATATTTTTGTGATTTATTCAAGCTATTCATATCTGGTTCAAAGAGGGCAATATGCTTTATTTATTTATAAATAAATAATAAACTGATTATCTATAGTGTATATTAACTGCTTCATTCGATTAATATTTTTTAATTTGATTAATCAAAACCTATTCGGATATTAGTTTATTCGAAACTGCATGTAAAATCATAATTCACTTTAAGCACATTTAACTAAATAACTTTCTAATTCATAATTTAAAAAAAAATAACAATCATTTCTTCTAGATGTTTACTACTCCAGGTTTTAAATAAATTCTGCAGAGATTGCATATCTTTGTTTAATTCTAGTGTTTGTTTGATCATTAAAAAAACGGAAATAAAAAAAAAATACAGAATTTACGATTATATTTACAATGAGGGGTATATTTAAACATACAGTTTTAAATATTGCAGCTTTAAATTTCTGATAGAATTCTTTCATTATTATAATTCTTTAATCATATAAGTTATTTTTATTGTGATGAAAATATATTGATTTTATAGTATATGATAAGGATAAATAGTAAAAAAAAGTTTTAATGATAAAGATCAACGGATTTAATAATACTTCATGCTACCCAAATATATTGTGTTGCTACTATACACAGCATACTAAATAATTATAGAAGATGGAATGTTAAGACTGAATCGTACGAACAAATTAGTTACGATACAATATTTACGACACAATGTAATGTTTTTTATCACTAAGCTACTTTTTTTATTAAAGTTTTTAAAATTTATCATCTGTTTCTTTGTCAATTGTTTTCTTGACAGTATACATTTAATCCTTTATGTATCCCACTCTCGTATACCTCATATTTTTCTTTAACAGTGATACGTCACAAATATTGAATTTATTATTTAATTTTATGAACTCATCCAAAGTTAATATTTACGAAATATTATTTATTTAAAATCCAACGTTTCGGCCATCGTCAAGGACAATCTAATAACTTCTTTTATTGTACATTCATTATTAACAGTTTTAACAAACAACATTATTACTAATAATTTAGCATACCTCAAATTATAAATTTACACCTCATATCCAATTATTTAAAATCTTTTTGCAGACTATTCTGCCCAATTCATTGATTTCAATCAAATCACTCTATGAAACAATAAAACAATAGAGAATCATGTTAATTTATATTAATAAGCTTACCATAGGTTATATATAATTACCTATTTTATCACTCTTCACATTAAATTTCAAAACTTTTAATTACAGATCAATATTGTTATCACTTTCTTATCACAACAATATTAAATCCTCAATGTATCCCACTCTCGTATATCTCATATTTTTCTTTTGCAGTGATACGTCACAGATATTGAATTCATTATTTAATTTTATGAACTCATCCAAAATTAATACTTACGGAATAAATGAAAATGTAGAAGTAAATTAATGTAACATAGCAATACTTGTAATAAAGTTACTTAAAATAAGTTGAAAATAAATAAATAAGTTAAAAAACAAATAGATAGATAATAAAAAAATAAAGAAATAATATTAATTATTCTCAGAACTAATTGCCTTGTAGGTGATAGCCAAATTCAGGCATTTTTTTTTCATCCATTACACAAATTGAAGCACTCATATTTTTTTACTAAAGAACTTTTCAATCATTTAAATTTACGTAACTATTTTTTTCACGCTAATTGAAAATTACCTTACGATATTAGTTTAATTTTTCTTAATATTTCATGGGGTAAAATCTATATTGATGAATCATTACTGAATGTAACGTATCATCAGACCGTTTAAATATTTGAAAGATTCAACTGTGTTTTATTAAGTAATTATAAGCAAGCAAGGTATAGACTAAAGTTCATTGAGTTCTGAAGTATTTTTTCCTCTATTAAAAAAAACTCATACAGCAGCTGGTAAGTTACGAATACCGCGTAAAGTGAGCAGACAGGGAACAATCGATTGAACAAAAAAAAAAGGGAAAGATTCTCCCCTTCCTTATAAAAAAGTTTCACCGAGAGGAGATAAGGCCGCTGTTTGAGATTACTTTAATTGCACTAATTTTGTGAGGGGGGGGGGGAGTTGATTTTGGGGCAATTAGCGGACTCGAAATGAAATCCGTGATGCATCTGAAATAAATGAAGAGAAATTTCTTTCGAAGGGGAATTATAGGGCATTAATCAAGGAGCGAGAGGGGCTATTTGGCACCTTGTTATATTAACTCACGGCCGATTAGACGGAATAACTCTCCCTAGCTCAATTATAAATTATATCTAATGGCATTTCCCTCCCGGTTTTTCTATTCTTCATTTCCAAAGTTCATTTATTAATGATATTTTCGAAAGTCTCCGCTTTCAATCGAACCGGCTTATAGACTGAGAGCAGTATTGGATTGGCTAGTGGGGTAAGATACTTTGCCTAATCTTACTTAAATGAAAAACCAATTAAAGGTTTCACGTTTAAGTTAAAAATTATTACGACTATTATAATAATTATCTTTTAAATAAATAACAGCTTTTATTATATATTCATTATAAATTACTTCAAATTATAAATTTACATCTCACATCCAATTATTTAAAACATTGCCCAGATCATTGATTTCAGTCAAATGACCCTATGAAACAATAAAATAATAGGGAATCATATTAATTTATTAATAAGCTTACCTCAGCTTATGACTAATTACCTATTTTATTTATTTTCAAAACTTTCAATTACAGATCAACTTAACACTACTATAACTTTCTTATCACAACAATATTAAATTTACAAAATGTGTGCTACTTTCGCAAATCTATACAAAAAACTAATTTTCTGTATTCACCTTTGTTTCAATACCGTAGTTTTTATTCTCAGACGTATTGAAAAGTATAGAGAGTTAAAATAAAATAAATATTATAACTATATAACATTGATTAATTTGTGTCTTATAGTTATGTAAGGACATTTCAACATTGAAACCTAGAATCGATTAATTAAAATAAATGCTAAAGCTTTTATTTTTTATTTTTTTACTTTAAGAGATCAAAATTAATATTTATTATGATAACTTTTAATGCAAATTAATCTAAAATATCTCTTAAAGCTATTAATTTTTTATGATAGCAAACCAAGAATTTAATAGATTTAAATCGTTCACTACCACACAGATTGGTAACCAGACAGAATCGAACGCCATCAATCAATTGATAACCTCGTTCGATATTTCTATCCTTACTAATTACCACCTACGAGGGATTAAAAATCCGTCCCTTGAAGACTACAGATGGCAGTGCTAGCAATAATGGATAGATTGCCACTTTGTCTTCCATAAAAGATCGTATCGATGGAAAATTATCGATAAATAGGGTGTAGCCCAACTCTAATTATCACTTCTCACAAAAATCCCTTCTCATTATTACTTTTACTTTCGAAATGATGGGTAGCTCTTCTAGGTATCATCTCGTAAATTAGTTTGATAAGCAGGTCGTGCCGTAATCGTCTTCTGCTAGCTTCTCATGATACCGAGGAAACAACTGTAAGAAGTAATACTATATGAAATTTCATAAATATCCAATATAATATTCTTACTAACAATACTCTAAATATGCCTTATGTACTTTACACGCCCCTTCAAGTTTACTCTTTCCTATTCAAATAAATATTTCCAATTCTTAACTAGCTTCGTCCTTGCAACCTACCTTCAATGTTAGAATGGCAGAATCCAGAGGTCTCTTGTTAATCTTTTTGTATAAGTACCCTAAAATTCCACTTCTCCGCTCAAGTTCTTTAGTTAAGATCCGTTCTTAATCAACCGCAACTATCTTCAATAATAGAGATAAAGAAAGATCCCCTAGGATCTCCTGAAATTTGATTTTATTATCAATTCGTGAGGTGACAGGACTGACTTCTGGTAACCTTGGTTTCATCCATCATTTTCCCAAGAATTGTTTAATCACCCAGGTCTTTTTTCCAAGTATTGATTTCATCCATCATTTTTCCAGCATCCAGAGGTTTCTTGTGAATATTTTCGTCTAAGTACCCTCGAAGTCCACTTTTCCACTTAAGTCCTTAAGACTCTTAAGGTTCGTTCTTAATCTTGAGCATCTCCTGCAATTTGACTTTATTATTAATTCGTGGGGCGAGGAGACTGACTCGGGGTTCTCTGAGTTTCATCCAGCATTTTTGTAAATTTATGTTCATAATACAGAGTGATCAACACCCATAACACACGGATAGTCAGGGGTTTAGTACTTTGTAAGTGCCATTTCATTAACAAAGGTTATAAATGCAGGTAGTTTGTCCAAGATTACCTTCATCTGCCAGGTTTTTCTCCAATTTCTGAGTGTGTCCAAGGAGGGCTCTCGAACCTACAGGGTTGATTCCCGGCTAAAGTAATAGAATAAATAGTTATCTGCCATAGCCGGATTCAATCTCAGGCACGAGAACAGAAACTATGAGCCGCCTTACTCATAGAGTTGCCCTGTATGTATCTTTAGTTTCGAGAAATTCAAAATGGAAGTTGGTAGGTGTTAGTTATAGATTTAATGGCCTTTCTTTTAATATTATAATTGATTTCGTTACCTATCCCAGTTCTTCTCCAGCTCACTTAACTCTGGAATTTCAAATAGAAAGATATTTTTCGCAGGATTTTGATTTTAAAACGATTTTTTATCTCTGATTTTTCCAATACAAATCTTCCTGAAGGTTTAGCTCACCCAAAACTTCATTTTTTCTTTACATTTTTCAAGATTTATGCACGAGTAGGGTCGAAGTTAAATCGAACAAACATAAAGAACACAATGGTTTGAGAATTAAATTTCCTATAAGAATCCGTCAACATAATTTGAGAATCCTTGATAAGGTGGAGATATTTAATTGCTTTGCGATAAAGGATTTTCTCGAACACAACTCCTCAATTATGATGGCGGGTTCGTAAGGGAAATCGCATTCTCAAACGATTTTTGTTCTAAGTTCGTTTGAATTTCCATATCGTTTGTACAAATCGTCCGTAGTAATGATAGGCAGACAAAATCACAGATATAAAATAGTATTAAAATTAAAGCATATGCTAAAATCTTTTATTGAAATTTCCATTGGAATTCCCGATAAGAATTGTATTCTCTATAAAAAAAAAAAATTAAAAACTACATCTTTCACCACAATTTAGACTTGCTAATTTTCATTTAGAAATTCACAAGAAAAAGAAAATCTCTGATCTTGAATCGAGTCTTGAGCATCCTTTACAGTTCATAATGATTAATATATGAAATTAAATACGTACTTACGTTCTTGATTCTATTTCATCTCATGCTTTAATTTTTCATTTTCAAATGAATTGGCACAAAATATTCTATCATTCCAAAATAAACTGCAGTATATCTCAAATGCTTTAATATTAACCTCTCATCCAAAACAACTGGCTCCTCGCCGTCAGAAAAGGAAATGACCCCGTGATATTTCAACATAATAAATCTATCATTGGACTACTACTAACGGATAGCTTCTTCCTAAATCATATTCACGAACTTTGCTCCATGTGTGAATGTTATTTTTTAAATTTAGTTAACGGATATTTCTTTTTTTATAATACAAATAACGTTATTTCAAACCAGTAGGTTCGCTCATTTGTACCAACGTATAATTTCGCTGGTTGTCAACGCCATTTATTTAGTCTATTGGATGTCATATTTGTGAAAGTATATTCTAAAGAATTAAAATAACGTTTTATTATCTCGTCCCTAAAGGTTGTTTAAATATCAGGGCTTAATTGAAAACTATTGAGATGTATTGAGATCGCAACAATATGACAACAGTTTTTATAGTATGTCGCTTGAGATATTTTATTGTAATACATATATTTAAGGTCCAAAGAAAGATAACATTTCATGAAAATATCTTTATTGATAAAATAACAAACGATAATTTAATAATCCATTATGGTATATTCATTATGATATATTATCACATGTTAGGAACTGTTATACTCTGCCCGGAGGGTAGGCCTCCAGGTGGTCAGACTGCTGGTAAAGGACACTCTCCAGGCCTCCATCGACCTCAATGAAGATGACATCCTCTTCGTTGGACGCCAAGGCCACGGATGCCAGGGTAGGAAGCTGCTCCTCTTCTTGATCCCGTGGGGCGGCGAAGCTCTTCTTTCTGGAATAAAAAGTTTTATTTTATTTTGTAATATGATGAAACTACACAATAATTTATTTGAAACTTCTATAAAACAGACAGGCACGGAGAAAATCATATTGTCCGAGATATAGAGATATCAGTTTAGATAGGTGAATTATAAAATAAACAAAAAATGAAAGTAAGCTTCGATGCCTCGTAAGTCCAAAAAAAAAAAAAAAAATACAATTTTATAATAATAAAATGAAAAAAGATAATTGTAGTTCCTTATTTCACATCTACCATCGTTTAATGTAATGTACCACGTATAAATTGGAGAAAGTCAAAAATTTGAAAATTAGTGGACAATATGTCGAATTTTGGGGATCATTATATCATATAATTACATATGTCATATATTTATAAGATATAACAACCAAATCTCTGAGACCGTAAAAACAAGTCAAGTATGGGAAAGGACGGATGCATATGAAAAAAAATGCATATAATTACTTAAGTAATTTATACAATCGATATTATTATCTTAAATTGTAGCAGAATAATATTTCAAAGTGTCATCATGAATGGCAATGGGTATTAGAGTCATAAGTGTTCATTCATACTATGCCTTTATTCTAGGAACAGGGAACTTTGTACCAAACTTTGCCCTCACGTGAAGGCAAAGCAGGACCCCAAGAGATCCTAGTGCTTCTCTACCAGCAGCATCCGACAGTGAGAACGCTAAAGCGAAAGCGTTCTATACTAACAGTGAGAAAGTCTGCTCCATATCCTACCATACGTCATGTATGAACCCTCCCCTCGTTTAAAACCATTCTGTTTTGCTTCTTCAAACAGAACCAATATTATAATAGTACACATAATATAAATCATATAAAACATTAACATTTATTATTTGTAATTCGAAATGGCCGACAAGGGAGCGGGGAAAGTGTCGAATCCGCAGAGAGCTAACAAGGCAGACAGAAACCGTCGGCAGAAACAGTACCACTATGAGCTAGCTCAATACAACTATTATAATAGAAGGAAAAAAGTGGTACAGAGCATTATGAACGCCGACGCTCCCAAGCAATGTCCATTAAAGATAGCCGACATAGAGAAGCACTTTAGAAGCCTCTTTGAAAAA
>NW_027109759.1:276463-290966 GCF_000696795.3 Halyomorpha halys
GGAGTAAGTGAAACATTTGTATTGGTTGTACAGACCGAAATGGATTGTAAAAGGAAACTGTAGTGGTGAAAAAAAAATGTTGATTATATCCTATTATTGTATATCTTTTTTTGATGATTATACCACGAATATGTAATGTAAATATGTCCGATTAAGGATTGATAAGTATGCTGTGTAAGATAGCAACCTAATGTATTTAGGCAGCATATATGAATAAAGTATTTCTCTCTTGTGACAACCTCTTTTTTTATGTATTTATATATGTTTTTTTTTTCTGTGACAAAAATTATTGGTATGTAATAATGATGTAAGTTGTAATTAAGTGTGGCCACAATGTTTTTGGCCAATACATTGTGCAACCTTATAATTGTACACAAGGGACCAATTCTCAGAATAATAATCCATTTTTCATTTCATTTCATATCTCAATAAGAAACTCACTTCATATCAGAAAAAAAGTCATAGTTTTGTAGGAAATTAAAGTACAAAGAACTTTATTTTTGTACAGGATTATTTTTCAACAAACCCAACAGTTAATGAGACAAAAAGAAAAATCTGATAAAACATACGGTTTTTACTATATACACCCTCCGATACCCCACCCTTAAACTCGTGGGACTTTTACGTACGTTATATAATGGAAGATGAGGTTAAGAATCTAATTCGACAAGAATATATGTAATAATGAGGATTTAAGAGACAACAGATTTTCTCTGCATAACGTTAAGTATTGATTTTAATTAAATAGAAATAAATAATATAACTGTTTACATTGTGTTATATAATTAACATCATTGCATCTCTTTAAATCTTCTATGATTCAAAAAAAATAGAATGCATCCATGACCAAAGTATACACCATTAAACAAAAACACACATCTTATTACCCCCATATTTTAAGGAAATAAAAATATTAAAAATTTCTTTATATATCTAAAATTGAATTCACAAAAATTGGCGTGAAATCAGTAA
Source organism: Halyomorpha halys (assembly GCF_000696795.3). NCBI lineage: Eukaryota > Metazoa > Arthropoda > Insecta > Hemiptera > Pentatomidae > Halyomorpha > Halyomorpha halys. The sequence continues at coordinate 277,436 of NW_027109759.1, forward strand.
TGTTTTCTAATTGGCACAGACCCAGATCTTTCGAGAAAACACAAACTTGTTCTTTACAAGATGTTTGAAAGTCTGATGGAAGAAACGATCCAAAGTACACAATTGCTGATGGTAAACAAAAAGTCAAAAAACAAAAAATCAGGAATCTAGTCGGTCTATATTATTACATCAGGGCTGATTTTCTTTTAAGTAATTATAGTGGGTTTTAGATAATTTATTTTCTCACTAGTTACTGATAAAATATATATTTAAACAACAAGTCTAATATAATATACTAGGTGGCCAAATATAAAATATGAATTAAGGATTTCAAAGAAACTAAAAAATTCCCTTTGAAAGTAAGGCCGTTAAATGCTTTGTTTGGGTACTCACGTCTAAAGAAATTAATTATGAATTATTTAGGTTATAATAAATAAATTAATGGAAGATCGATAGTTGATCGTGAGTAATAATAGAAAAGGAAGATGATCCCGGCGAAAACTAGGTTTCAAAATTTTACAAACTAATTCAAATTACAATTACAAATTTTTTTTTTGGTTTTAGCCTGTTCATTAGACCTTACTAGTTCAACCAATTAAAATTATCAGTTCAACCCCGTACTACCAGGTCCCGTTTATCTGACATCTACCCTCCACCTCACCGAACTGATGCGTTAGATAAATAATGTTTTACTCGAGCTGCATATCACTGGAACTCCATTCCCTCTAACATAGGTCATTTACCAACCCTTCCCTCCTTTAAAACCCTTCTATTTAACTACATTTTACTTCATCAATCCAATATTATAATACAGATATTTTGTAACTACTTTTTTATTTTATTTTTTATGTATTTAGTTAGTTAGTTTTTAAATTGTTTTTCTCCTTTGTATCTAGAATTATTTATAGATAATTTTAATATAAGTTATAATTAAGTGTGGCTACACTGTTTTTTTGGCCAATATATGTTATTGTAAAATTAAAATTACCTTTGTAATGGTTCTAAAGGGACCTAGTCCCAGAATAATAAACAATTTTTAATTTCATTTCATTACCTCCTGTTGGAAGGGACTGGTACTAGACCCTGCGGTTCGGTATCCGCCTCGGGACGATGTACTCCAGAGATGTGGGCTGCAGCTTCCGAGGCGCTCCTCCCGTGGACTGAGACCAGGTGGGCCTTCAGCACCTTCGACAGGTTCGTCTTCAGGTCGTCGCAATCCGGGCATTCGTACAAGAACTTGCCGGGGTGCAACTTTGAGGATATCACGTGCTTTCTAAGATTCTCCTATATCAGATGAGAAACAAAAAGTTTTAAGTTCACTGAGAATGTATTAAGAGTAAATTTTAAAGCGACAAGAACAAATAAATAGTCAAATATTCAATATAGCAATTTTCTTTTACTGCTTACTAAGATGAGGGTTAAAAAAAAATAGTTTATGATACTACCAAAAATGATCGAGTTGAAAAAAGAAAATCAATATATGACAAATATTTATTATAAGATTAAAATTTAATATCTGCTAAAGCAATAAGCAAGTATACTAAAAATAGAAAAAAAAAATTATCTAATATATAAAAATCAATATAGCTGAGAATAGGTCACACGAGGCTCACCCACTCTTATCTTATTTCAAAAGAAACGCCTCCGAACTGCCAGTATTGCAACAAAAATTTGACGATAAGCTATATTTTTCAACAATGCCCATATTTCACACCACAGCTTAATAGCTTATGATTAAACCCAGATATTTCAAAAACCTTCGGAGACGATGTTAAAACAATAGAATTAGTGTTTCAGTTTCTAAAATCAAAACATTTACAGACAAAAATATAACATTGAACGGAAGAAAAAAAAAATAATCAAATTAAAAAATAAATAAAATAAAAAATATATAAGCAGAATTAAATAAAATATAAATGGCGTTGATGACCAATGAAGTTTGGTGCCACTAAACAAAAACGAACAAAAATGAATATTTATTTGTTAATATGCACTGTATTACTGTTCATCCAATTGTGATGGGGGTTTTTGATAAATTTTCACGATTTTTTCGGAAAGATTATAGGCTGTTCCAGTAAAAAAAAGTTATTAAAAGAATTTAGCTTTTTTGGCGAGTAGCTTAGAAAGTGTAAATTTTTTTCATGGTTATTATCTGCCAAAATATTTGTCTCTTTCTGAATCATAAGAAAAATGTATTACTGATTCTATTAAATGATTTTTTATTCACTAAAAATTAATTAAACATAATGAGGCTTGAAATAAAGTAGTTCGTAAAAAAATATTTTTAAATAAGCCATTTTAAAATAAGCCAATCATATTCTTATATTTTTAGCATCGTCTGAAACTCTCAAATACAAATTTTCCAACTTTAATACATCCTCTGAAGTTTGGTGTAGATTTGTTGAGTCGTATTGAAGTTATTTCTATTTTTTAACATATGTTTGTATTATATAATGTTATTCGCTAAAAACTAAAAAGATATAAAAACAATTGATTGAATCATTAATCCAATGTGTAAATAACTAAATATATTAATTATTAAATAAATCAAAAATTGTATCCTCATTAGTCTCAACACTTTTTATTTCAACAGTCCAACGTTTCGGCCATTTCGGCCATCCTCAAGGACATCTAAATATTTAACAGCTTATTATATATTCATTTGTAACACTTATAATAACAACATCTTATCACTAATAATATAAGATACCTTACATTATAAATTCTTCCTCACATTAAAATTTAAAAATTTGTTTTGCAGGCTATTCTGCCCAGGTCATTAATTATAAGTTAAAAACCTATTAAAAAGTCAATTATTAAGACTCATATTTATTATTAATAAGCTTACCTAAGCTTAAGTTTAGTTACCTATTTTTTTAATTTAAAATCATAAATATCTAAATCTTCTTATTTTAAAATTATCCACCAAATTACTACCATATTTACAAACTATCTATAACCTCCGACTCACACAGGTCAGTCTTGTTTTAAAATTAATTTAAATTGCATTTTTGTCTGAATTGGGTATTTATTCTAATTCTCAAAATTCCGTATTAAAATTAGTTGTAAATAGTAAAAAATTCCTCCAATATTTTTATAAATTTATTTTGCTTAAAATCTCTGCATAATGTTGGTTTAAATTCCTAGTATCTGTTTTAACTATGTATTAATTTGTATATAATTTTAAAATTAACTGTGTAATTGATGTTCTCTGATAAATAAATTGTCTCAAGTATTTTTCTTTTCATTAAATTTTAATGTGAGGAAGAATTTATAATTGAAGGTATGTTATATTATTAGTGATAATGTTGTTGTTATAAGTGTTACAAATGAATATATAATATAAGATGTTAAATATTTAGATGTCCTAGAGGATGGCCGAAATGGCTGAAACGTTGGACTGTTGAAATAAAAAGTGTTGAGACTAATAAGGATACAATTTTTGATTTATTTAATAAATAATTACTTGTCTCAAGAAATTGAAATAATATATTTAAATATATTAATTTATATCAAACATTCAATTGTATTCAATTAATCTATCTACTTCTTTAAAGCTAGAAATTGTGAAGTATTGCTGGGTTAGCTAGTAAAATATTCGATAAATCCAATTTTCAAAAATTATTATAAATCCATCTTATGTAAATAAACTTAATTTATAAAAATGTTGATTTCTAACACATATTTTACAGAGAAAAGTTCAGATTTTGAAATAAATTCAATAATTTTTAGCTGTATAATTTTAATTTATCAAAATACCATAATTTATCAAATAGTAATTAGAATGGATTGTGAAGAGAAGTTGTTATTGAATTTTAATAGGATGTTCCTCATATGTAAAATAAAAAACAATAGAAAGATAAAACAATTAAAAAAGTAAATAAAATTAATGAGAGCTTGTTGAAAAAAAAATTATAATGAAATAAGTTGAATATTGGTACAATTAATTGTTAATTACTATAAAATATTTAAATTTAATGAAATTATTATAAAGTATTAAAATATACTCACTAATAGAGTGCAGGAGAAGGGACAGTGGGGGCACCTAAACGGCTTCTGCCCCGTGTGGAGGTTGGTATGTCTCTGGAGGTGAGTTCTGTTCTTGGTCGTGAAGTCGCAATGAGGGCAACTCAGCGCCATCCCTTCTTCAGTGTGCTGTGACTTGATATGTCTGCCAATCGAAAAGTATATTACACTTATTTCATTTAACATTACTTTACCTTAAGAGAATCAAATGGATGATTGATCACAGCTCTAGACAACTATTAGAGGCTACGTTTCTGAGGAGAAGATGATTGGGTGGGGATGTGGTCAGTGAAGAGCACAAATAAGTAAAACCTATTTTATTAGTACCAACTAACAAAATTACAGATGCAATAGAATAACAAAAAAATGAAAATATACCAAATAATACAGGTACATAAGTAGTATGGGAAGAACATGCAGTGTAAAGATAAATTTAAACTAAATTAAATATTAATTGGAAATAGAATAAAAGTGTAACTAAATATTATCAAATAAGTACAGGATAAATAAACATTAATAATTGGAGAAGATGGTCAGGGGGTGTGGCCAGCAAAAAGAAGATAAATAAACAAAAAAAATATTTATTCATGCCGACGTTTCGACCCGAGTTTCAGGTCTTCATCAGGGAGACTATGTAAAATGACTTTTAGCCAGGATCCCCTGTTACAAGCTCCCTAATGAAAGACTGAAACTCAGATTGAAACGTCGGCAGGAATAAGTATTTTTTTTTTTATGCCCATCTTCTCAAATTATTAATCTACGTTCAACTATCTACACCTCATTATAAATAAACATTAATAGAATTAAGAACTATGATTTAATGGATTGGTTCTGTGGAGCGAATCAGTAATTTTCTTCTTAGATTGATTTAAATGATGAATCATATCAGATTGAGAGAGAAATGCATTATTTAGCTATGCTGCCCAAATATATTAGGTTACTAGAATACACAGCATACCAATCAATCCATGGTCGGACATATATACAATACATATATTTATATAATATAACAAAAAAATCTATTTTTTCCTCCCTATTAAATATTTTTAAAATAATTTTTCCCCATATAACTAAGAAGTATCTTGCTTTCATAACATCATTGAAGATGTGAGGGTTCAATTTTTGTTGAATAATTTAATAACAAAATAATAAGCATCTACAATTCACCAATATCATCTACGATGAAGTGGATTTTGGCAGGAATGTTGCAGTGGGAGTGATTTCTTGTATTGGTTTTGGTTGTTGTATTTTTTTTATTTTGTACTTAGCTCAGATGAAACCCTGAAGTTCTGGCCGAAACTTCAGCACTGTTAAATAAGTTTTTACTTATTTTTATTTTACACTGACTGCACCCCCAATCATCTTCGCACTCATATATATCCAAGTTTAACTATTAACTCATCATTCAGAAATTTGTGATATTTCCTCCTCCAACAAATTGTTGTAAAAGCCTTTCTCGAATTCAGTAAACAGTAATAGAAAGGTTTTTCAATTATTAACTATGTATCTGAAATATATTAAAATAATTTTAAAAAAATGTAAGGTCTTATGTTCGGTACATTTTTCGAAAAAATGATTTTTCCAGCTGAGGATATTTTCTATAAGAAATCTCTTATTAAGAGCAGTAAAGTTACAATTTAATTATGATTTATAACTTTAATGATATTCTATGCTACAGATAAAATCAAGTTTAGACAAAAAATGTATTTATTACATATTATTGTATGTATTATAATGGTAATGTAATTCTAAGGAAGTAATTTGAGAAAACTTGAAAGCCGTGGAAGAAGGTAGGCCGTTTACTCCGACATTTTCAAATACTTGTGTTGGAATCTACCATGGATCAATGTTATTTATTAATCCAGATAATTATTGTAACACATTACTTATATGTTACCAAATACCAAATACTCATGGATAGAATAAGGTAGGTAAGGCTTAAGAACCTCTTCACCATTTTTCCAATATTTAAATTTAAAATTTATCATTGCTTATAAAAGTTATGTTTCATCCCAACCCTTGTGTCTTGCTGTAATGCAGCGGCTTCTCGTAGCCAAAATCACTATTCTTTTAGGTACCAGAGTCATCCATACAAACTATCTGCAGCATTTGAATTCAGCAATCAGCCAATGAAAGCTTATATTCACTATACCCAGCACTCCTACCACACTATCAGCCACCCACGGCCTGATGGCCTGAAGGGAGCACTCGCAGACCACATAGATCTAGGTAGGACGAAGGGTAGCGACAGATGCGGAGATACTCGCTGTAAATAACCACTCTTTCTTTTTTATGCAGCAGAGAAGCAATGTATGCCGGGAATTCGGTAAGGATCATAGGCCTCTTTATCAGATCCCGCTAGTATTTATGGCTGTCTGCCGGGAGCTATCCTTCTTCCACCTCCTTCTGCAACGGTAGGTCGCATCTCTTGCCTTGGTCTTTCTCCGCTATTAATGTCAATGAGGTATATCATCTTTTTTCGTTGAATGATTTAAAATGTAGTGGCTTTGAATAAGTAGTAAAAATAATGCCAAAGTATTCAACATTATAAAGGTGATTCTTTTTTTACAAACTGGGGGTAATATAATTCTTTAAAAATTGCGCATAAGACAGAGTTTTTTTACTGCGTGAAATTATAAATAAAGAATTGTTTTTTCTTAATCTATATAAAAAATGAAGCTAAATCTATCTTCACTCTATTGGGACATTTTAAGGGAGAAAGAAAAAAATATTGATTCATACCGTTTCCCCAGTTCCATTGATTTCCAATTGCAAACAACCCCAGCAGCCGTCATCGGACTTCCAGCGGCAGTCTCCCGCCGGTAGCAGGTAATTAGAGCCGAGAACAACACGTTTTGTCAAGTTCCTTTTTGAGTGGCGACGAGTATACAATGGCCGGTATCTGGATCTAGAAGCAGGAGCACAATCTGCTGGATCTGGACACCGCTGATACAGGCCAATACACAGAGACTCGAATCAATTATAAGTTATTGGCTATGGCAAGATGGAGGAGATAGCCCGCGACCACGACTCACGATCCTAATGGTGACTCCTTTATTTTCACAAGTCGGTCCCACGGCTCCGCTTTAATTAGACCGAACGGTATACCACGCTGGCGCCTCCGTCCCTGCTCTCCAGTCGGTAGCGTCGGGACCTTCCTTGCGTCAGGTGGTTACGTAGCAAGTCGAAGGCTCCGTTAGAACCAAGGTCCAGGAAGGTCGAGTAATAGATCGTAGAGTCCACACTTCACTTGCCGCAAAAGAGCATATCATAAAAGAGATCATAATAAAAACAAGATGAATAACACAATTAATGTTTCTAAAACATTACGAATATTGCTTCGAAAGAGAAATAAGTTCTTCATAATCTGTTACCATTTGATTATTCATAAATTCATTAAATATAAAGTAAGTGCGAACCATAAAATTACAAATTCAACTTTGGAAATATATACAAAATCTAAAAATCAAGCTTGGAATTTATGTTATTGTTGTTTGATATATCCTTAATTTGATGCCTTCTTCACCTAGTGATTTTTGTTTTAAGGAATTTTAAAAAAAATTATAAGACCGTGCACATTCTGCATTTGCCCCACTGATCTGGGAGGAGTGCGAAACTAGTGTCTTTTCCTTACGTACTTACATTATAGGCATGAAGGCTAGTTCAAAACATTATGTCTACGTAATAATTAGAAAGCTAGTTACTTTGAGCATCCTAATAAAAATCTTTTTTGTTGTATGCAATGTGAGGATGGGGCATTAAATTAAACAAAAACAAACAGGATATTTCTTATTCGTCGATAGCAGCACTTAACTTACATTGTCTAGAAAACTGTTACTAATTGCTGCACTGACCCACCTCTCCTTATACGAAAAAGAAAACTACGCATTGATTCCGAATAGTTACAAAAACGATTTAAATTTCCTATTAATTACAAAACACTCATTTACATAACTTTAATAAGACCTTTCTGACTTACAGGGTTGAGCTTTGGGGTTCCTCTAACCATCGCATTTTATCCTCTCGTATCAAATCCTTACTAACCAAAATCCTTAATGCTCCTTATTTTGTCACAAATAAAATCATCCACAAGGACCATAATGTTATTTTTTTTAAATTTATACATTTATTTAGATACTCTGTCCCAAGAGTGAAATTTTGATTATGCCTATTTCTTAAACATTATGTGCATATGACCGAATTCACTAGACTAACTCAAAAACCGGAGCTCTGATGGATTTTTAATTTTATTTAAACCCATCATTTAAAAAATAAATAAAATAAATTTCAAAACCTCTTTATCAAGAATGATAAATAAAAATTACTTAATTTTTTAAAATGACTTAAATTGGTTAATTCTAGAAATAGTGTATATATAGCCTCCACACATTTCCAGAAAGTTTAAAATCAGCTATATGAATTTTAGGTTTTAACTAAAAAAATATAAAAGAACCAAAGATATGAAGCGAAAAAAAAAATCATATTCTATTATTATATATTATTACTGTTTATAATTATTATTATTTACTCGTTAGACCTGTTTATCGTAAGATCAAAAATATCGTCTGATTGGACTAAAATAAGTATGCTGTGTGACTAGCAGCCCAATGAAGCCGGGCAGCACAACTTTGTTATTTTTTTTAAAATAAAGTTTTTCCTTTTTACTATAAACAACTTTATAGAGGTTGTACGTCTTTTTTAAAAAAAATAGAATTCAACAATTAAATAACAATCAAAATTATTGAGGAAAAAGTCTTTTGGACCACATTAATTAAACCCACATTTTTAAATATAAAACTATATAATAATTACTATTATTATATAACCGTTTTATTCTCCTATATTCCACCTTTCTGTAACATTTCGGCCCATTTTTTTTCTCCCCTCCTTGTGACATTAAAATTTATTTTCATATATACAACTCCTGACAGTATTTTTTAAAATTATTTAAACTTTTTCTTTTTCACAGCTGTTTGTGCTATCATTTTTTTCTATGGGACTTGAATATATATTATTATATTATAGTATATTTATTTTTAATCTCCAGAATAACATGTGGACTTGATGCTTCTGAATTTATTTTTAGTTGCTTAATATTCAGTCAAAATTGAAATTAAGATAAATTTCATCTATCAATATCCCTAGGTTATCTTACAATAAAACTTTCATCTCGTAGCAATAAACATTTTATTACAACCTTAAAATTAAATTGTTTAAAATGAAGGTATACTTTTACTTCAGCGCAGGATTATAATTTAAAATTCCCTTGGAAAAAAAAATCAATCATGGTACGTCTGTCGCAACGAACATGAAATAAGAACTGGAAAATTATGTATCGAGTTTTATTTTATTAAAAAATAATAATTAAGACATTGGTGGTGTTGCAAAGGGGCAGAGCCGTAGCGGGAAGATCAAAGGGAACTGGAGCAATCTAAACAAAAAGTGAGGTCAATCTGGGAACCAATTACCTCAGCCGTGATTAAAACAGTTGTCACGACCAGCGCCGTCAGGGAATGGTTAATTTTTAAATTAATATTTCTGACGGCTAATGATTTGCTACGTTTAGGAATCGAGGCGACGGGCACACTCCTTGAGGATGGAATAAAGTAGGAATATTTTCCTAATATTTGAAGGGGAAAATTCGTTCAGAAGAAATTTAGAAAGAAGAAATAAATAAATTGAGGAATCGAAGAAGGTTCCTCTGACAACAAAAGCAGCGAGAGTACTTACTCGACTAACCCAAATAGGTTGGGCAATAATTATAATCTCCTTTAAAAATAATAATAAAGGTTTTCGAAACTTAATTTACGCGTATATTTAGATACTCTTTCGCTGAGGTGAAATTTAGCACTTTTCGGTCGCTAGCTTTTTATACTTGGTCCTCATTAGGTTTTAGGTGGTTCCGGTGAATATGCAAAAAAAAAATTAATTTTGTGAGAATAATATTTTTCTTAGAGATTATTTATTTTACACATATATAGCATTCAAATAATTATTTATTTAGAGAAGGCAGAGATGAATAACTAGATATGTCAATTGCTCTGTTACGGATACTTAACTTATTGTTTGAGGAAAATGTTGCCATCTAGTGGGAGAAAAAAGGAGTAAGCTAAGTACCCCTTGAGAGTGAAGAGGTGACAGAGACAAGTGAACACTGGATGTCTAGGAATGATCAGTCAACTATTCCCCAAGATAAGGGAATAGTTTAACCAACACCACCAGGCAGGGAAGGAAATCAGGATGAGGGAACTAAAGGACACATCAGAAGAACAAGTCCTCACTATAAATCAAAACCAACTCAACAGCAAGTAATTATAATCTAATTCATTAATGTAATCACCTATCAAAATTAATATCTAACACAATAATACAATTGTAATCATTTTTGCCAAACTATAATCAATTTTCATCAATCATCCAAAATAGAGGCATTTTATTCTGTTCATAATAGTTATAATTTATAAATACAGTCCACTTCTTAATTTAAACCAGCCATACCAGCATATAAAAATTAGTTTGGATAATACCCCCCAACTTTTACTCCGGGGAATATCTAAACTAAACAAGGAGTCCAGCCGATTCATCTAACAAAAATAAAACCCACTCAGCGACTTGAAAAATGGTATGACTAAATAGTTACAGTAATGTCACATTGGGTTAGGCGTAATCGTTAATAGTACAAGTAAAATCAGTGAAGTAACCGCTACTTTAACAATCAAATGTATACGCCTTGACAGTGAACTATCGTACACTTTCAGTTGTTGACTGAGTAAAATATGAGATTTATGATGAAAATAAAAAAAAACTATTCATTGGAGAAAAAAGTGACATAAAACCTCTTTTTTCAGTTTGATGACAAAAAAAAGTTTTCGTAAGGTTTCGAAAGAAAAAAAAAATAAGGGTTGGTTATCTCTTTGGTCGGTTTAGGATTATTTATTTATTTTACAATCATTAAACCTGAGATTTAATATCATTAATTAAACATTTTTTTAAATTATTTTATTTTTTCCATATTTATGATTACTCTGTAATTTAAGGAATGTTTGTTGTGAAAGTTTTATCAGATAGATAAATCGATCAATCGAAAAAAAGAATTTTTAATTAATAGAACAATCCTCCAATTATCCAGTTTTGACAAAATCCCGGAATGTTGATATGCCTGGGGTTAGCAATCCAATATTTTTAGTAAAAATGTATAATTTAAGTAGGTTTTCTTTTTTTTTTTTTTTAAACTGTTTATAATTTTAAAGTTTCTGTTAATTACAAATTATACCATAAACGAAATCGAAATTAGATATAATATAGATGGTTAGAAAATCAACTAGAATTACACGTTTAAAAGCACCCCCCAAAGCAGCAGAGCCCTCTGGTATCTTTATTTTTTTTAATTACCAATGTTAATCTTCACATTTGTAATATGAACATTTGACGTTCATTTCCAATGATGTTCTGGGCCCACTACTGTCCAAATCTGGTTTTGAAACATAATATTTGGCTAAACTGGACCCAAGTGTGGACCAACGAATTGCGACTACATTATCAAGTATCACTATATATTTTTGCTATCGCAATACCATTTTCTGAAATCTATAATGCTGGAGAGTTTTAGGATTAGAATTTCTATTTGAATTATTTTGAAGTCCTTGTGGTCTGTTGCCAAGAAGTATAATGACATTCAATATTACGTAGGCGCGTCCAAATTGCTTCGAGCCATAAATCCAGCCTTTCTTAACTTTCTTGCATGGGCGTACCCAGAGGGGGCATTTTTTTTTTTCAAGCAAATGATAATTGTAATAACTAGCAAAGCACTGGGACAATTATATATAATGTTTTTAAAATTCATTCTCCTTTTTCGTGCTAAAATGTCACAACCTGATTGTCTGTGGCTTGACCCCCTAGTTTGATCATAGGTACGCCCTCGCCTCGTTGCTTTCATAATAGGAGATATTAGTACAAGAGCCGGGAAGAGAAAAAGGCAGATATATCACCCCAATTTTTGATTACTTCAATAAAAACTATGTATAATTATATATACTAAAAAATAAACACTATGTATAATTATACATACTTTTTATTGAAGTAATCAAAAATTGGGGTGATATATCTGCCTTTTTGCATCTTTGCACTAGTCAAAATTGATGAGTCTGCCAAGGGGGGATTAAAAAATGGCGGCTGTTTCAAAACCTTAAAAAAACATTGATTTTTCATTCGGAGCTCTATATCTTAAAAACTACCAACAACACTAGAAAATCTAAGAGAACATTATTTAAAGAAGAGTAAATTTGCTGAAATATTAGTCCTAAAAAAGCTATTTAGGTCCAATGGTTCTCGAGATATAGCTTTTTAAAAAGTAAAATTTCTTAAAAATCTACTGAAAGATTAGAAGTTAGTTAATTTATTTTGAGAAATCTATATCTCAGGAACTATGTGACGTACAGATGTCTACTAGCACTCAAATTAAAGCTAGTTTAATAGACTATAAAGAAGTTTATGACGTTTACCTTCGTAGGAATAGTAGTTTTCATGATATTTGCTAAAATAAATTGATTTATAGTTGTTAGGACAATAAATTTGATTTATGAAAAACTTTATTTCAGAAACCGTTGGACGTACTGAAGTCTGCCAGCGCTCAAATTAAAGCTAGTTAAATTTACTACAAAATAGTTAATCGTGTTTATCTTTGTATAAGTAGTATTTTTTATGATATTTGACAAAATAAACTCACAAAATGTTAATTTCTAGTTGTTCTTATAAAATGTTGGATTTTTGAAAAAAATATATCTCTAGATCCATAAGACGCACATATGTCTACCAACACTCAAAGTAGTTTATAACACTTATCTTCGTAGGGGTAGTAGTTTGTATGATATTCACATATGAATATAAATTTGGTAAATGAAAATTTATCCGAATAACTATAAATCAATTTATTCTAGCAAATTTCATGTAAACTATTACTCCTACGAAGATAAACACCCGAAACTAATTTATAGCTCATTAAACTAGCTTTAATTTGAGTGGTAATAGACATCTGTACGTCAAATGGTTTTTGAGATATAGATTTTTCAAAATAAGTTCACTAACTACTGATCTTTTAGTACGTCCCATGCAACATTTTTATGAAATGTTGCTTTTTAAAAAGGTATTTCTCGAAAACTATTTAACGGAAATAACTCTATTAGGGCTCATATTTTAGCAAATTTACTCTTCTTTAAATGACTTTTGTAGGTTTTCTTGTGTTGTCTTTACTTTTTAAGATATAGAGGTCCGAATGAAAAATTAGTTTTTTTTTATCGCTTTGAAACTGCCGCAATTTTTTATTCTCCCTACTTATACTTGTTAGACTCATCAATATTGACTATTAATTATACATACTTTTCATTAAAGTAATCAAAAATTTGGGTGAGATAACTGACTTTTTTCTCCTCTTCGGCTCTTGTACTACATTGACTAACCAGCCTCTGCAAGAGCAGTTCACTGTTAGTTCTCTTCCATGGATTGTGATCTTGTGATATGTATGTATGTA